>NC_090189.1:44276829-44484329 GCF_024679245.1 Pseudorasbora parva | reverse complement strand
GTTTTGTTCTTTCTGAATGAACTCCTCCACACGTCCTGATCTGGGAACAGTGTTGTTTTCAGCTCATCTGTATTACTGCAGATGTTTCCCTGGAGAAGACTGCCTTGTCTATTGCAAGCGCTCACGCGGCTGATGCTATTTTTCTTCTCAACTGTTTTTTTCTTTCGTTTAAAAAGGGAAGAGACTTTCGGTTTGTGAACAGGTTGCCATTGGCTGATTAATATCGAGGACCAAATTACTCAAAATGAAATAATTCAATAAATAATGAATTCAATAAAACAACAATCAAATGCACCAGTTTATTATGAAATAATTACATATTTACTTAAATAATTCATTTAATTAAATAATAATTAAATAAATAAATGTACCAGTTTATTTTGTAAAATGACATGAAATGATTTAATCTATTTCACAATCACCTCTTCCACACACACTACTGTTATGTTTAAATATCTATTTTTTCATTATTAAATGTGCTTCTTCAAAAAGCCGTTTTTCATAATAATATGCTGCGTTTATGAATGGGGCCTATTTGACGAATCAAGCATTTCCAAAGCACGATTTTCCCAAAGATTTTTATCATAATAATAGAGGACATTTCACAAATGCCAATCAACAGGCAGTGGGCGGAGCTTGGCGCTGATTGGATAATCCTTTCAGATTGATTACTTTTGTCTGTCTGGGTCTGGCAAGGGGAAATTGATTGTAATTGAATATGGCGGTAGGAATTGATCCATTTAAAAACGCACTGCTTTTATTTGCAGATGATAAAGAAGAAAATGGTTTGTTTGGTGATGCTCTGTTATCTGGATTAAATTACATAAAGGGTCTGCTGGCGGCAATCAGCGCATCACATGATCTAGAGATCGCTGACTTCATATGGAACACGTTAGAAGCGATTGAACACAGAGCTCTTTTAGATGAGTGTGCAGACACGAGATTACGAGACCATGTGTTGGGAAGACCATGTTCAGATGTTCCAGGAGATTTTATCCGGAGAGATGTGAACGCGGGATTCAAAGCTAAAGAAAGTGCTTGGTGTGTCAGTAAGCGCGATTCGCAGAAGAATGGAGCTCGCTGCACTACGGTAAGTTAAGACATTGATAAATGATGAGGTATTATATAATGTCTGCAGGGCCGCATCAACACTATAAGGGGCCCCTGGGCTTTACCTCTTGAGGGGCCCCTGGGCTTTACCTCTTGAGGGGCCCCTGGGCTTTACCTCTTGAGGGGCCCCTGGGCTTTACCTCTTGAGGGGCCCCTGGGCTTTACCTCTTGAGGGGCCCCTGGGCTTTTCCTCTTGAGGGGCCCCTGGGCTTTACCTCTTGAGGGGCCCCTGGGCTTTACCTCTTGAGGGGCCCCTGGGCTTTACCTCTTGAGGGGCCCCTGGGCTTTACCTCTTGAGGGGCCCCTGGGCTTTACCTCTTGAGGGGCCCCTGGGCTTTACCTCTTGAGGGGCCCCTGGGCTTTACCTCTTGAGGGGCCCCTGGGCTTTACCTCTTGAGGGGCCCCTGGGCTTTACCTCTTGAGGGGCCCCTGGGCTTTACCTCTTGAGGGGCCCCTGGGCTTTACCTCTTCAGGGGCCCCTGGGCTTTACCTCTTGAGGGGCCCCTGGGCTTTACCTCTTGAGGGGCCCCTGGGCTTTACCTCTTGAGGGGCCCCTGGGCTTTTCCTCTTGAGGGGCCCCTGGGCTTTACCTCTTGAGGGGCCCCTGGGCTTTACCTCTTGAGGGGCCCCTGGGCTTTACCTCTTGAGGGGCCCCTGGGCTTTACCTCTTGAGGGGCCCCTGGGCTTTACCTCTTGAGGGGCCCTTCATCCACTGGACCTGCTTAATTAATCGTTAAGTTATGGTCCCACCCCTTTTACCCCACCAGGTGGCAACGAGTGACTGTTAAATAAGCATTTGTCATTGAATCATTCTCAATTTCACTCAATCTTTTTAATCACAAAGCCTTTTATTTTACGGCAATAACTGGTATTTAAAAACATCCAAATCTATAGGTCTGTTATATAAAATACACATATAAGTGAAAAAAGTGCCCTTCCAGCTCCTTAAAGACACCATGAATAGGAACTAAAATGTGCTTTTAATATAATATATATATTTTAAATACAGAGATAGTAAGTTAAAAACACATTTTTAAAAACACCAGGTGGCAACAAGTGACTGTTAAATAAGCATTTGTCATTGAATCATTTTTCGATCTTTCTCGTCAGAACGCCCTTGTATTGACAGATGGTCGGGTTTAAATCGGGCTCATAATTACAGTGAATGTGTCGGGCAGGGCCGGGCTCGGACAAAATAAGGGTCTCGGTGGGTCGGGCTTGATGTTTTGAGCTCTACGCTCCAACTGTGACGGATGATTGCAGGGTTCATTGAGTGAGAGGGTTTGACTGACATTTCTCCAGCAGGACTGGCAAAGCCCGCATGTGCATTCAGCGCCATAAAGCGTCATTTAAAGGGACAGCCAACATATTATACAATCCGGTTACACTATTTCCCGGCGTCATCGGGGCCCTCCTCCAGCCCGGGGCCCGGGGCTTAAGCCCAGGTAAGCCCGTGTGTTAATGCGGCCCAGAATGTGTGCATACTCGACGAACGCTAAGCGCTTTTCCATCAGAGATTTGTTTTCTCCAAGATGTCCTCGCTGTAGCATGTAAGCTGAGTTTAGTTTTCTGTGTGCGATTAGCACTGTAATTTGAACCACTCACATGACATATTTACTCGAGTATTAGTAAATATAGGTCTTAGTAATATTGTAAGTGATAGAAAAAGATTCTATAAACAACTATAAAAGTAGAGCTGCTTTCTCCAGCTCTCTGTACTAGTTCAACACACACACACCCACACCCACACCCACACCCACACACACACACACACACACACCCACACCCACACCCACACCCACACACCCACACCCACACACACACACACACACACACACACACACCCACACACACACACACCCACACCCACACCCACACACACACACACACACACACACACACCCACACACACACACACACACAGGTTGCAGCAAGGACAGTCTAGATTGTTTGTTTTTAGAAGCTGTACAGTGTTCATACTAATTGGCCGAGGCTGTGATCACGTGAGCAGCACTGTGTGTGTGTGTGTGTGTGTGTGTGTGTGTGTGTGTGTGTGTGTGTGTGTGTGTGTGTGTGTGTGTGTGTGTGTGACGTAAACAGGGAAACTCTGAACTGCGTTCACTTCAACAACTGCAGAAGGTTGACAGGGATGAGGAATTTTTTGGGAATGAAGTTGTTATATATGTTTTGTTTTTGCACACAAAAAGTATTCTCATCGCTTCATAAACTTAAGGATGAACCAATGCAGTCACATGACTTGTTTAACAATGTCTTTACTACCTTTCTGGACCTTGAAAGTGTTGATTTATATTTCTGTCTATTGAGGAGTCGTAAGCCTCTCGAACTTCATTAAAGAAATCCTCATTTTTGTTGTAAGGTGAACGAAGGGGTGTGGAACGACACAAGGGTCAGAAATTAATAACAATTTAATTTTGGGTGAACTGACCCTTTAATACCAGAATTCATACGTTCAGAATTCATCCACCTTGTGCAGAATTGACCAATTCCACACCACATCAATCTTAATAACTACCATTATGTTTGTATTTAATCATTTATAATTTATATATAATTGTTCATGGAGGCGGGAAGTGAAAAACATCTTCTGTTCAGGTGTGGATAATTATTTGGCAGTTTTTGTTTTTTACAGTTTCTTTCACTTCAGCCTTCACAAACAATTATATCACTTATTCAACAATTAAATATATATTTTTAAATATTTATTAAGATTGATGTGGTTTGAAATTGGTAGAATGTGCCTGAAAAAAAAAACTTGATATGAACCGAAAATCAACTTGGCCAAAGATTCTGGCCGGTGTGTATTGAAAGTTAGATCGTGTGTATGGCTGTGTGTGAACGTCTGGTGTATTCAGTCAACAACTTCAAACACACATAAACTTGATAAATGTTTACTTCAACAAGCTGTTCACTTTTATTTGTAACAATTCATTAAACCTGAAATGTTTTTTTGTGTAGTTGTATATTAACACAAAACATTTCTTGAACACATGCTGTTCAAACTTTGAGGCTTAAACAATAAAAAGCAATTTAATTCAAAGTAAAACATGGTTATTTGAGTGGAAGTCTGCATTTAGTCAACCGCAGTCTTGCATTAGTACAACTACGTGAAACTTTTCTTGAGCACAAACATTTAAAGAGAACCTTTATACACAAATTCAAGATATACAAGGCCGAAGCCTGTATCGCTGCAGGAAACGCAGGTCAGCAGATCGCTCTCAGATTCAGAGGAGCACGTGTAGTGTGCGGGGATGAGACGCTTTTGGACACAAGTGGAGGACTTGGGAAGGTTGCCTTGCATCACCTCGACTTGAAGGTCATTAGATGGGATTTCCCATCCGCTCCAGAACTTAAGCAGTTCCTTTAAGTTTGAAGATGAGGCTGAAACATCATTGAAAATGTTTATAAAAGTGTAATACATTTTAGATTAGAGTGCTCATAACAGTGTTTATGTGCCATGAATTCACTGACCATTTTCACTAAATGTCCGCAGGTATCCAGCAACCTTGCATTCGTCCTCTAGGCTGCACTCTTCATCGTCACTGTCATCGTCATCCAGCTCTGGCCAAACAATCCGTTCCAAGATCATCTGTAATACGGTTTATTTCAAACATAACATTTATTTATTGTCAATTTATTTGAATGAAGCTGCATTTCCACCACAGGAGCTTTGGGGTTGTACTCTGTGTGTTTCGACCGCTGGGTCTAAATGTAGTTCTGGGTAAATATTTCCCCCCAAACAGCCCTGCTCACGAGGTAAAGTTCAGGAACTGTCAAGGGTGGGACTCGGGCCCTGAACATGCTGACTGGTTCACGCAGCATTTTATTTCAATCTTCACGGTACTTTAGACCGCAGTGGAAATGCAGACAGTAGCAGGTCTGGGGGGGTTGAGAGTTGAAAGTTCCTGGTACAAATTGTTCCGGGTAATTTAGGTGGAAACGGGGCTTTAGTCTGTTTTTTGCTCCACAGGCATAAATTAATGGGGGGGGGGGGGGGGTCCAAGGAAGGTACTGTAGTTAATTCTATGATGTACACTAGTCATATGAGCCTATTAGGTTAATTATGCAAAAACCTGCAGTAGCTTGATTAAACGAACTGCCCATGTAAATACAGTCAATGAAATCTGTACAAAAAAGTGCCAGAAGACATGCATTAGCACAGTAACATGGCATGTGTTTAGCTCAGAGTTGTCGATGGCCTCTGACTCCCTTGGAAACAGCAGAGGAATGGCATCTCTCCTCTCTGTCAGAAGTGGCCACACCATGGTCTCTTTTAACCCCCTTCTTATCTGCTTCACTTGACGTGAAGTACGTCCAACAACCTGCAATTCTACATTTAGGTTGAAATGAGTACTTTAACCCATAACACAGTAAAGCCCTATTCGCACGGGATTAGTGTTATCTGGGGACCTCTGTGATTTAGAAATGACTCCCATATCTGAGTTTTGTGTGGCACATTCGCACGGGATAAGCAAAGCCTGTGAGTTTACTCGGATTTACTGACTTATCTCCCGGATATGATGGCAAGGCTTGTAAATGTTTTTTCGGTATAGACATAGCTGTATAAAATCATTAACAGTCATCAATATCGTTTTGATTATTTTATAGTAATAAATAATTTCGTTCAGTTAGAGAACAGAGGCTACAATTAAAAACTGACCTGAGCACAGACAGCAAATTTGTGAATGCATCTTCATCTTAAAGTACTTCCAGCATGAAGTAGAAGCCGCTCATATAACCATCTCCGATTACTCTCTGTGACGCCTGGCAGGTCCCAAGCCAATGATAATTCGAGGACTGCCTCTTTCTCCTCTGCAGACAGTTCAGAGTCCCCATTACGCTGGAAGAAAGTAGTAACACATAACTTATTTATGTGATGTTACTTTTATAGGTCCAGTAATTTGACATTGAAATGATCAGGTATTAGAATCGAATCTGCAGTAAAAGTGCTCTGCCATTCTGGTCCACACTAAATGAATGGTGAACATCAAAGTCCCAACAGTCTTCAGTCTGGATTGCTGCAGTCTCTGGGGATCCGCCAACAGAACATGCATAACGGCAGGACTTATCCCAGTAACACAGGGTCCACCGTGCAAAACTGAGTGGCCAATCATCCTGCCTGAAATTAATACAAAAGTTTAGGTTACAGTTTTACAGGTTTACAAATGACTTTGCACAGGTAATCGACATTATGCCACTAATGCTGCAAATTTAGATTGTACAAGTACAAAACCTACCTGCCACCACAAACATGTGGCTGTCCAGGAGAAACGGAGATGTTGATGGAGTCAGATGGTCTGGCTCGCCTTCAGACAGTTTTGTTACCGCTGTGTTTCCTGTTCAGAAACAAAAAAACAGTTGGTTGACACATACAAAGTATTTAATATGATTTACATCTGAATGGTCCTGACATCACTTCATGAATTAGATATTTTACCACATACAAGGAATGTTTATACAATAAAGGGATAGTCTGCCAAAAAATGAAAACTGTCCTTTACTCATCTGAAGTTGTTCCAAACCTGTCGGTGTTTTCTTCTGCTGAACACAAAAGAAGATCTTCTGAAGAAAGTGAATAACCAAACATCTGATTGGTCCCATTGACTTATATATGATGATTTGTTTCGTACAATGGCTGCCGTGAACGGTTTGGTTACTAACATTCTTCAGAATATCTTCTTTTGTGTTCAGCAGAAATAAAAAAAGGATATAACTTGTATATGACGAGATGCATACACAACTCAGATTGAATTGATAAATCTGTGTTGATACCCAGCCACAGAACACCAAGCTATTTAACAGTTTAAAAGTGCATTTATAAAATAATTAGACAGTATTATTAATAAAAAGTTAGCTAAATCATTATAACTATACCAAGATTAAGATGAAATCCGCACTGAATTAATGATAGGCACTTTGAGAAGAACAATCTGCTCACTCCTTCCCCAATTGCAGTATCTCCTGTCAAATAATGGACATTTTAGCCAAACATACAATCTTCAAGAAGTCTGGAATGCATATGTGATCACAATTTAACACCAATTTAATTACCATGAAGTTTGCATTCCAAAGGGCAGGCCCATTCCATATTCGATGGCTTATAAAAAGATATCAGGTGTCTTTCCTGATCTCGGATTTCGTCTCTTAGGTCCAGAGTCGGGACTGATGGCTTCCCAAAGTCATGAGAGGATGGCAGCTCGGTTCTGAAAATATGAACTGCCTTTCTGGCATCTTGTTCTGTCTTCCAGTCTAAATAAGACAAAAAGAGAGAGTTAAATATACACAGTAATTGGATAGTAATAACACGGATTGGTTTTAAGTCTTAAGATACGGGCAGTAACAAACAAAAGGAGAAAAAATGACGGGGTTAGAATCATTCGCCTCCCTTCGATAGCTAGTTAACCCAAAAAATTGCACTGTCATTGTCATTAAATTCCCCCAACTGGGTATTTATTAAATGCTTTCTTCTGTAGTCATGTGGGTTTAAACTGCCATAAATGCCCCTTTTTTGTGAACTCTACTTTTAACAGTTGTGAACTTCTGTCTCTTCTTATACTGTCGGAGAAAGAGTAAACATGCTGATGTAGCATTTAGAGTACGATTGAGTAGAGCTGTCCAATAACAGAGACCGCTGAAATGGTATCAATCAACAGTTCTAATAGAAATCAAATATGAGTTAGAAATACACACTTCATCATTTATTGGCACATTTTAGACTCCTATACTTCAGAGCCATGTTTGATCCACAACACTGCCCTGATTTATTCCTATTCCGTCTACCTGAAGCAGTTTCTAAAGCAGCATCTCTTTGAGTTGGCCATTGTGATGAACATGATGGTCCCTCAGAAACCTGTCCCTCAGGCTCAGCAGTCACGTCTGATATCTCCTGCTCTGATCAACTCAAAAGGGTCATTGGGTAATAAACTCTTTTGTAACATAGAAACAGGAAAAACAACAACAACCACAAACAAGCAAACAGAATAGACCTGCACAATTATTTGGTAAAGATCGCAATCTTCATTCAAAAACTGAAAGGGTTAGTTCAGCCAAAAATGAACATGTGATGTTGATCTGCTGACCCCAGGGCATCCACATGTAGGTGTGTGTGTTTCTTCAGGAGAACACAGATGAAGATGTTTAACTCAACCGTTGGTGTGTGTCGGTCATATAATGGGGTGAATAGGGAACAAGTCTATGAGAGCAAAGCAAACAAACAGAAAACATGCTTAGATAACGCGCACAAAAACACTGCTGCTCCTATCTCTGACCGCACCCGCTTGACCTCACTAGACGGAAGTGACACCCGATCAGTGTGTCGTCAGGAGCAGCAGGGGTTTGTGAAAAATGTATTTATAATATATTTACGCTGTAAAATGTCATTAGATGAGTGTACTTAGAAAACTAAAGGAAAACAATCGCCTTCATTTCTCAAGGATGTTATTCTTAAAGTTTCTAATCTAGAAAAAAATACAAAAGAGTGTCGGGACAATGACGGTGTGCATTTATTTGTGTTTATTAAAGTGAAACTTACCTGAATATACCAAACTGATATATGAATAATCAACTTAAAGAAGTTTCTAGAAATGACTGCAGGATATTTCTGCGGTTTAGCTCAAGCCTCCGGCAACATGAGCAGTGTGTGTGTGTGTGTGTGTGTGTGTTCTGCAGACTCCCAGAACTCAACAGAGACACTTTACATCTCAACACAACACTAAACACCAACAGATCTCTCCAGAGCTCAGCAGAGAAAGATTAAACACAAACCGCATTACTAGCTTCACGGATTGAAAAGAATCGAGCTTTAACCCGTTATGCTGAGCTCTGGAGAGATCTGTTGGTGTTTAGTGTTGTGTTGGGATGTAAAGGTTTTCTGTCGAGTTCTGCGGCTCAGCATTGAGCTGAAGATCAGAGCCTGAGCTTCAGTCCAGCAGAAGACCAACACACACTGCTCATTAAGCCGGATGCTTTAGCTCAAAGCCATGGACGACAGACATTTTTCTTTGCTTTTTAAAAATGTTTATTGTCTGTTCAGTTCGGTTTCACACATACACAAAGTATTTGCAGTTTAATAAATACAAATAGAAATACAGTCTATCGTTGTTCCAACACTCTTTGTGTGTCTCTGCATTAGAACAATTGGACAGAGCGGCAATTTCTTCTCTATTATTCTGAAGAGAGTAATATATAAATGCAATATTATTTCACATATCTTTCAGTATATTTACACCATATAATAATATTGATCATACATATATGGAAATATATTTTTGTTCTGCTGTTCATAACATTTCTGCTGTGTGAACACACTAAGAAAATGCAGATTTGACTAATAATACACTAGTAAAATACTGGGGTTTGGCTCTTGGTTAACATATTAAAACTGCCATAAACAGCAGTTCAACTAGAGATAGCAGAGTTGGAGAAAAGCACAAGCAAAATCCCTTATGATTGTTCTGGATCTGTCGCCGTTTATCAAACTGGGCCGATATAATTCATGCATGTGTGCAGCTTTAAATAAAGACCTACAGGACCGGCCAAACGTTTGGACACATTACTGTAATGTTTCTGACAGAAGCTTCTTCTGCTCATCAAGCCTGCATTTATCTGATCACAAATACAGAAACAAACGGAATATTGTGATATATTATTACAATTTAAACTATTAGTTGTTCAGTGTATTCTCCTTTAAATGCTGATGTGTTTGTGTGCTCAGAGCTGAATGTTCAGGATGGTTCCTCCAGTCTTCAGTGATCATGATCCTTCAGAAATCATTCTCAGATGAGGATTCATTATGAGTGTTGGACACAGTTCTGCTCACTAATATATCTGAGGAAGAAAAGGCTCAGAAGAACGGCATTTAGTCAAAATAAACACATATTCAAATAATATAAATCTCCTTTACTATCCATTTAACACATCCTTGCTGAATAAAATTATTGATTTATTTCAAAAAAAGGAAGAAAATAAATGCCTGACCAGTGGAGTATATCGCTGTTACAAAAGATTTCTAATTTATTTTTATCTTTTTATTCGTCAGAGTCTTCTAAAGTCTTCTAAGTGTTCTAGCGATGGACTATTATAAACTCTTGATAATAATCGCACACCCATGATCAGTGTATTAGTTGTAGCTGTGCTGCTGACATCATGTCTGTCCGTCTGTCGTGTTTTTATCCTTATACAGTTTTTAATTGTAACAGTAGCAAACCCACAAGAGTGCTCAGCTGTTATTTGCACTTTAATATTCAAAGTCTTACAGTACCGTTCAGACTGGGATATGTGGGATATATATACGCTTTTGATCAAATAGTGTTCAAAGAAGTCTCATGCCTAAAATGCTCACAGTTTTTAACCCCAAGAGTCTCTGAAGAATAGAAAGTTCAAAAGAAGAAGATTTCTCTAAAATAAAGAGCTTTCAAAGAATCATAGCCTACTTTTTATTTTATAACATGATCATAAAAAGGAAAGGTTTCTTGAGCAGCCAATCATCATGAGAATGATATGTGAAGGATCATGTGACTCTGAAGACTGGTGTATTAATGCCAAAAATTCAGCTTTGATTACAGGAACACAATGGCACAATTGACTTGATATTCATATCAAATGACTATCATATATATCATATACTATAGCAATTTAAAACAGCTGTTTTCTCTGAGCGATGATCTACAATAGAACTGTTTTCTCTGTATTTTTGATCAGATAAACGCAGCCTCGGTGAGCAGAGACTACTTTTAAAACAAGAAATGTTGCTGGATTTCTTTCAGACAATAAAAAGAGATTTTATTTTGCCTGAAACACACAGGAAGACATTTGTACTTCTATTTGTTGACGACAGCATATTTATAAATGATTCTCATTATGAATTTGGGAAGGCTTTTTGGGAAGAACGAATTTGCATTCCCCAAAAAAAGTCTAATTTAGAGCGCCTCAAACATCGGCTAAAGCACTTACAGAGAAGCCTTTACTGTGAGCTAAAGCATGATGCAGCGTGCCAAAGAAGATATCTGCGCTAAACCAAATCACATTCGCAAATCCATCCCTTCAGAAAAAGGTTACTAGGGCAACTGACGAGTATCGCCACTTTTTTCCGGCGAACTTTGAACCCTGACGAACACATTAGTCCCGCCGATGGCACCGCAAGCTCGTGCAGCGCTGTCAGAATCGATCCGTGCATAGATTAGAAAACGTTACATTCTGTCGTTTATTTAGTAATTGTTCAAGGCCATTTGGCGATTTCAGACATAAAGTAACATGCAGCAAGTGATTTCATGTGCTCTTAGGGCCCCCTGGTGGCCAAGGGCCGAGTTCGCGTATGCCTTGGGCCGGCCCTGATGATGTCTATGGTCCTATCACTGCACATCAAGATGTGATTGGCTGATGACCCACACCAGTCAAAGTTATGATCCAATAGAAAAGAGCATCTTCAGTGGAAGGCGAGCTGTTCTACTAGCGCTGGTCCTCAGAGCTGTGATGCGTTTAGATGATGACATGTGGAAAATACGGCTCAGACTCACAACACACAACCACATCCGTAATCATTTAAAGATGTCCTGAAGGCCAACAATAGAGAACAGCAGCTTGAAAACCATGGCACTGGGCAGTAGATGATCTGTCTTTCTTATCTCCACATCTCTCTTTTCCTCTGTTTTTATCTTGCCCTGTTTCTTCCCCTCGTTTGACTGATATCGTTTCTCCATTTTCCTCAGTGAAGAAAGTAAACATATGGTTTACATATTAACACACTGATTATGCTTTAGGAATCATTTTCTTAGACACGTTCATTTACTGTTTATTAAAGTTTTAAGTTTCTCTCACTTGTCGTCGAGTTGCGCTGTTAAATGTGCTCAGCCTCAGCAGTTTCTGTGTCAACATAAAGCCCGCCTTTACTCTGATTTGATTGGTTTCAGCAAATATTATGACATTGACGAGCGGTGACAGACCAATGAGGCTCAGATACACACACACACACACACACACACACACACACACACACACACACACACACCTCTGCTTCTGACGTGCTGTGGACTGAAGAACACACTGACTAAAGACGGCCCGAAGCCGAAGCTCCCGCCAGTTTCATATGTTTTAAAGGTTAATCTCATATTTTTTAAGCGGGCTGTGAGGCAGAAGAAGTTTGTGTGTGTCGTGTTGATGCGAGATTTACTCAAATGGGTCTGAAGGGATGACCCTTTTTACCCCTTTCCCCCTCCACCACCATATTCAGTGATATAAATGCAATATCCCAGTGTCATTAAATGAATTATACCTGCTGGAAGCAGCCCAAAGTGTCTGCAGGGTCCTAGAGCACACAGGGCCTGAGTTACACACTCTCACAAATTATAACAGGGTTATAACAGCTTACACAACATATACTCACATGTTTATGACTTTTAGCGGTGTTTTATGTAACTTTAAAGGGTTTCCTGTAAAATGACACCCCCATTTTGAACCTAGACCACTGTGTGTGTGTGTGTGTGTGGGAGGCTTTTCAGTTTGGGCCGGCCAAATCCAGGCGGAGACGACACCAGAGTAATTTAGAGTAAATACATTACTGTGTGTGAAACAAATGCCAAAGTGAAGCATATCTCCAGAAAGAAGAGACTCTAAGCTTTCAAATGGAGCCACATATGAGCTCAGAGCTCCTCAAGAAGAACAATAAAATCCCCATTTAATATAGCCTAGTTTTATTTTATTTCTGACATTGGTTTAAATGATTGGACTTCCATCATCAAGTTATCACTCAAACACAACAAGCACATCGGTGAGGACACTCGTTTAACCCGCACACACACACCGGGACATTTGACTGCACATCAGTTTTCACATTGTTGATCTTTCTTGCAATCACAATGCAATGGACCAGGGCCGGCATTAAACCTTTTAAAATGGGCTATTGAGCTGTTCACACTGTCATATACAATAAAAGAGCCTGCACAGCGACAGGACATAACGCGGAAAACCCGCCGCCCTTACCAGAGCATGATGAGAGCGAAGGTTTGGAAGGAAAAATGCTGAAGCAAAGGTGAAATGCATGGTTTTTATTTTTAGGTTTACTAATTTAATATTGCTCATAGAGTCACTTTACACACTGTTTGACATTTGGAGGTCAAAGCCTTCTTAAAATGACTAATAAAATATATATCATTTTCATAAGAAATGTACAGATGCATAGTGATCCAGGTAAATATGTTGTGAACAATTATATTAACTTATTTAATGAGCTTTTTCACTTCACCTGTATTTCTGTACGGCTAAACCTTACTGTTTATGGATATATGCAATATAAATGCTACATGTACAGCATTATCTCCTGTGTGTACAAACTGTATTCGTAGTTCAGGGGCTCTCAATAATGCACACTCATATTATTAAATGAATTAGAGCTTTCCTTTGGGTCGGTTTTTATTTCTGGATAACATTTTATCCATATTTGATTACCATGAGAGACCAGAACATGTTTGAACTAGTTGGATTTTGGCACTCTGTGAGGTCCGTGAGGTTAAATAAATCTGCTCACTTCCCATCATCCATTGACTAATTTATCAGAAAAACCTTTACATAACTATCAAAACCTCTCATCTAAACATACAATGGGATTAAACCACCAAACGTTCTTACACAAGAGTTAGCCTAACTTGCCTCTTTTACATTTGTTACATCTACTTCTCCGAAGACACTAAAACACTTTTATAAAGTAAATATTCAACAGAATCGTTTCAATTAAAGGCAAGAAAGGTGTCAGGAACAGTAATGTGTATTACTTGTGTGATTTCATGACTAAACTGACCTGAAAGCAGCGAAAACAACAGCGAGAGAGGAAGTTTTACTGCGTGTTTGTTGTTTCCCAATACAGATGCAGAAGCGGAGCTCGTAGGTCGATCTAAAGACGGACATAAAGGAATGCGCATGCTCACGCCGCAAGCGCCTACGCCAATAAGATTCGCTGTATTATAAACCAATGAAATGGGCTGGATAGAAACGGCACTGCTGGCGACGTTTATAGACTAAAGCTTGGAACATACTCTGCAAGAACAAAGAAATGTGTTCATTTTCTCGAGGTGCCAAGAACAAGAGCAAAGTTCGCTATGGCCAGTACATGTCATACTTCACGAGAAAAGCAGGAGCCGGTCATCTGCGTTTCTCCGCATTAACCACGCCCACTTTAAATGTCTGACCAATCACACAATAGTTCTCGGACACCCGCAAGAAGAAAGTTCTGCTCAGGCGATGTGCCGAGAACAAGCTGCGAGAACTCCCGAACCAGGGCTGAGAACAACAGGACCTCATTTTGTTCCTGGGAGCGGGAACTTTTTTTCTCTGTTCTGGCGGCGTATGTTGCAGCCTTAAGTAGCTGACGTTTGTCCAATGAAGTCGCTAGGGAGTTGGTGGTGGATGGGATGGCCAGACGATGGGCTCCCAAGATGGTTGGCCACAACTGGACTGCGGATGGGCAGGAGTATGCAGAGGAAGGGACGAATCAGGAAGGGAATTAGGAGAGATGGAAGGAGGTGGCGGTAGTAATGGCAAATGGAATACGGTTAGAAATAATAAACAGAAAAATAAACGACAGAATAAAACTGATGAAAGTGAATCCGACAGGGGATCAAATGGAAAAGAAGCGAAGAAAGAGGAATATAAAGTGTTTGTAAAACTTACACATAAAGGAGACTCGTTTTTTTTAGTTTTTTTTTTTTTGCATATCTAATTCTCTGAAGACACTTAAACATTTTTATAAAGTAAATATTCAACAGAATCGTTTCAATTAAAGGTAAGAAATTACCAAAGTAGATTATAGTGACCGTCCATCCGAACTGATCCGTCCAATGGTGAGATACGCAATGATGAAACTCGTCCTGAAACACTTACCTGGAACCGAATCTCTTCACCATAGTGACAGATCATTCCACTCTTCAGTGGGTCATGAATTCTACCAAAATCACGAGACGTCTAATTCGTTGGGCTCTCCGTTTGCAGAAATTTGACTTTGTGGTGGAGTATTGAAAGGAGAAACTCAATAAAGCCCCAGAGGCTTTATCCCGAATGCACTCCGCACCTGGATGGCACTTGTACTCCACTCAGAAGGAGGAATCTGGATTTCCAGTTACAGCAGTGGACATCTGGGAAGAACAACACAAAGATCCAGTAATTACCGAGATAGTTCACAGATGAAATATCTAGCAGAAAATGATTCTTCAGTGCAAGACCAATATAAATTGGTTGATGTCAAACTCTACCATCAAACCCATTTGACAAATGGACAATGCATTATAGAACCTACGTCCCTGCTACACTTGTCCCAAATATTCTTCAACATTAACATGCACATCCCTTAAGTGGTCATTTAGGGATTTATAAAACTTACCAGAGAGTGCTTCATGTCGCTTTCTGGCCAGCCATGTGGACATCTGTATGTACAGTATGTAAAAAGATGCATGAAATGCCAAACCTTGAAAAATGAGAACCGCAAAACAGCTGGGAAAATTCAACAGACCACCACCTGTCGTCCAAATGAGATGTTGGGAGTAGATATCATGGGTCCTCTGCTACGCAGCCCCAATAGACATGAGTACCTACTAGTGTTTGATTACTATTCCTGGATTACTATTCCTGGTGGTTGGAACTATTTCCCTTGCGAAAGGCTACTGCTCAAACTGTTGCTTCACATCTCAGGGAAAAAATCCTCACTCAGTGGGGGGTACCAGATTTCATCCTGTCTGACCGTGGCACACAGTTCATGTCAGCTGTTTTTCAAGACATCTGTGCCAAAAAAGTGGAAAGTCACCCAGAAAATGACTACAGCATACCATCCTCAGACAAACTTAACAGAACGAGTCAACAGAACATAAAACAGATGATTTCAGCCTATGTTAATGACAATCATAGAAAGTGGGACCAACACTTACCTGAGCTAAGATTTGCCATTAATTAAGCGGTTCAAGAAACCATTGGTATGTCTCCAGCCGAGCTTCATCTAGGGAGAAAACTACAGGGGCCAATGGACAAGCTGCTGCATGGGCAAAATCTTTCTCCAACTGCTCCATCCTACGAGTTCACAGAACAGAACATCTGTCCATGTTGCAAACTAGAGTCAAAGAATGCGCAAAGAAAGCATCCGAAAGACAGAATGTCTCTTAAAGAGATGTCACCTATAAAGACAAAGACTGTGTATGGGTGAATCATTTTCCACAGTCAAGTGCACTTCATTATTTTAGTGCTAAACTTGCCAATAAAAGGAAAGGTCCCTACCGGATAATCAAACAGTTGGGACCACTGAATTATCGGGTGGCACTGAATTATCACAGAAAACACTGGTGAGGATGTGCGTACTGTTCACGTATGCAACCTGAAGCCATGCTTTCCCAACCTTGAGGAGTTAAGCCACCTGGAAAAGTCAAAACTTTTGGAACTCTTCCATGAATCCACTGACGAAGAAGAGGAGTTTCTTGACTTCTGACAATGCTGCAAAGCTGAATTTATATATATATATATATATATATAAAATCTTCACTCATTTCCATTTAATGGAGGGGAGTTTTGTTTTAGAGTGGTGGTTGAGATTGTGCTGGAGTGCGAGAGAGGTGAGAACCTTGTAGCCTCAATCCATGTGTGCTGACAAGCCAAGAACTCCTCATTAAATGGGAGAACTGTTTCGGTGTTCACTTCACGAAAAGATAATAGGAAATGTGAAGGTGATCATATTTCCCCTGACCTGGGCGACTTACTGACTTAACTTCAGAGGACTGAATGCTAGGCCATTGCTGGAGTGGACGCGGGAGTATACTCACACTCCCAACGTCAAGATGTTTTCCACGCTGAGCATTTTCAACCAGCTGGATTGACGATCATCTGATCAAGTCTCGCCATTGCTGAAAGTTGTGGCTTCACGGCATACACACCAGCTGGTCTTTCCCCACATCCACCCACATAATTCACCTCAGCACTTTCCACACTTCCCATTTGTTGTTACTTTCAAAGTAATACGTGAGTAGTATTTCTCTATTGTCAGTTTATTTTGTCATCTGCTTTAATTGATTTATTTCTTTTTTCTTTGACTTCCGTTTGTTTCGCCATTACTTTTCTTTGCCCCAATTTTGCCCTAGTTTCTTAGGTGTTTGTGAGAAATCAGGAATCTGTGACTTTTGAAATGAAAATTAATTTGAATTCAGTTGGGTACTATGTTCGATCAGCTAGAATTGAGAGTGGATTTTTTTGTGATAATTATTGTTTAATTTTCCTTTTGTGAAATACATTGTTTATATTGAATTTAATCTTTACTCTGAGTTGATTTATGTAACGTGTGGCACTTATGCCAGCTTTCCTGTTGCTCAAACAGGGGAGCACGGCGCTAGCAACGCCAAGGTCATGGGTTTGATTCCCAGGGAAAGCAAGAACTGACAATAATGTAAAAATGTGTACCTTAAATGCAATGTAAGTTGCTTTGGATAAAAGCGTCTGCCAAATGCATAAATGTAAAATGTTATGCAATCTGGGTTATTTGCGTTAGAAACTATTGATAGGGTTGCCTGTCTGGCGCCCGAACTAACTGACCTTAATCTAAACAAAATAGTTGATTTTTGTGAATTTATTTATCAGGCCGTCACCGTTACACTGGGCATTAGATGATTTGTTTTTCTTATCTCCACATCTCTCTTTTTCTCTGTTTTTATCTTGCCCTGTCTCATAACGCTGAGCTTAGACTGATATTGTTTTTCCATTTTCGTCAGTGAAGAAAGTATGGTTTACATATTAATATACTGATATTTATATGTTTTAAGAATAATTTTCTTAGACACATTAATTGACTGTTTATTAAAATTTTAAGTTTATTAAATGAATTCACAATATATACTAATATTACTAATCGTATGCCCAATACAGGCTATTTTTTTAATTTACTGAAGGTTACAAATGGAATGATATTAATTTACAATATACACACATTCATTATCAATCTTATGCCTAATCTGATGGAAATGGCTGTGTTAATATTTCTTCTTCATTAATTAGGCCTACATTATGAATCACATTGGCATATTTGCCGTTTAAAAAGGCGAAATTAGGCGAAAGTGTATTCATTTGCCTGAATATTTGTGTCTTGTGTTTAGCGTTTCTGACTTAAAGCAGCAGCTGTCAAACATGAATGTTTAGTTCGTCTGCTTCATTTCTCTCACTTGTCGTCGAGTTGCGCTGTTAAATGTGCTCAGCCTCAGCAGTTTCTGTGTCAACATAAAGCCCGCCTTTACTCTGATTTGATTGTTTTTTTTTAATATTATGACATTGACGAGCGGTGCCAGACCAATGAGGCTCAGATTTACGCACACACTTTTGCTTCTGACGTTCTCCGCTGTGGATTGAAGAACTCAACACACACACACAGGCTAAAAGATGGGACGAAGCCGAAGCCTCCTGCCACTTTCATATGTCTTAAAGGTTAATCACATATTTTTTAGGGTGGCTGAGGCATAAGACCCTAAAAAGGGCCTAGTGACGCCCATGCATATGGCTCTTTAAAGTTTTCTGAGATGACTGACTTCTTGAACAATCTACTATTTTCGTATTTTTTATTTAACTTTTAAATGTCTCTTTACAACAGTTGTTTTTATTTTCAAAAAATATTCTTATTTCTTATGCATATGTTACCACTATTTTAATTCATTTCTATGTAAAGCACTTTAAATTGCCATTTGGTATGAAATGTGCTATACAAGTAAACATGCCTTGCCTTGCCTAACTTTTCAGAAAATTATAATTGGATTTGTGGTGCTCAAACCTTGTTTATAGCCTTTATGTAACTATCTTCTCTCCATTAATGGCTCTACTCTTAGTATGCAGGAGTAGGTGGAGAGTCATTGGAAAAGTTGCTGAAGCGTGCCACTGCCTCCCTGACCTACAGCGCCCTCTGTCTCCCCGATAACATCTCTGAGAGAGGCCTGGAGAAGGTTCCCAACTACTACTACAGAGATGATGGGATGAAACTGTGGAATATCATCAACAAGTAGGACTACCCGAGGAGTTTAATCTAGTGTTTAAAAAAGTTAAGCTAAAAAAAGTAACAAAAAAGAAAAACATCTGACTGTGAGGTTGCTTACAGGTTGGGTGCGGCTCTCTTGTCACACTACTATCAACACGATGAACACGTGCAGAAGGACACAGAGCTACAGCGCTGGATCAGTGAGATATTCACCAATGGCTTCCTGGAAAGAGATTGCTCAGGTCTGCTATCAGTCGTTATCAGTGCTGCTGCAGTTTAAGAGGCAGCACGTCTGATTTCTGGTGGAATATAATGTGTCTAGACTAGGGGCTGCACGTTTTCAAGTTTTTCATTATCCGTTAACCGAGGCCCTTAGCGGTTAATACTCGGTTAACCATAGTGTGCGTCAGGGTTATTATTTTTAGTTTATTAATTTGACGACCGCCATCTCCGTAGTGAACGCGCCTATAGAGAGAAATTCACATCATGGATTACACAATCAGAGAGTAGCCTATTTCTTTTCGTTTTAAATTGTTAAAAGACATTTCAAGCTTTCTTAAGATCTATGTCATGTCTGTGAGGCGTACGCTGAGTTTCGTTAAATTAGGATGAGATGCGCTCCAGTTCACGAGCAGTGCGAGTGGCCGCGAGGACGCCGTCATGATTAGGGCATGTAGTAAAATATGCAGCGGAGAGCGATTCCCACAGCGTTCGTCTCGCGCGGCTGAGCCTCTCCCGGCAGAGAGTTCAAGCATCTGTGGACTCGTCCCTTCAGCTCTGGCCATCTTGCTTTCAGTCCGCGATTAGCTTTTTTGTTTTCTTCATTACAGTTAAAGTAACGTCTGCTTTTCTCTAGTCCCTCACAAGTTTCTCACTTCAAACTTTCTTTCTTCTGCTCCGTTATGCCCAGCGCGCGGCTCCCGCTCTGCTTCTGCCCTAATGCGACTTATAGTCCAGTGCGACGTATGTTATTTTCCTCTTCATGACGCATATTTTGACTGATGCGGCTCATACTCCGGAGCGACTTATAACCTGAAGAATGCGGTAAGCACTGCATTGCAATACTTGCATTTTGCCCCGTCACTCTCATTTTTAAAGTGCTCCCACACTGTACTTTTCTTTGCCTGGTTCATGTTAGAAAGCTGGTCATGACTTCTTCTTGTGGATATTACAAATGTCTGGGAGCGCTCTGGCGGTCTCTAGTGGTGCAAAAATATATTACAACTAAATTCAAAGCACGTCATTGACGCCACTTAACCGAGCAAAATGTTCTACTCAGTTACACAATTTTTAACGGTTAATCGGTAAACCATGGACACCCCTAGTCTAGACCAATGAGTTTGCATTTCCAAAGGAATTGTTGCCATATCAGGACATTTAAAGGTGCACTATGTAATATATTTGAAGTAAAATATCCAAAAACCACTAGGCCAGTGTTATATATTTTGTTCAGTTGAGTACTTACAATATCCCAAATGTTTCCAACTATTTGTAAATCGTGAGAAAATTGCTATTTTAACCAAGGGGCCGGGATGTCTGATCATAGCGTCTGAGCGAGTCGCCTGTCAATCGCGTCATATCTGCGCTACCCTCGGTTTCCAGTGTTATTCTGCAGAAGCGCTTTACTTTAGCAGTGTGAAGAAGTGTCACAGCAGCCGCCGAGCGAACGCACAGAGTAACGCCATAGCATCCTTTCCAACACACTCAAATGTATCTAATATGATAAACAGAGCTACGTTACCTCATACTCATTACCGGAAAAGCGGAAACAGCGCCGGCAACTGTGTCCCATCATAATAAAAGAATCACTCCAGTGGTCTCGCTCAGCTCCACAACACTCGCTCCTGCTCTGCTTCACACTACAGTAATGTAATAACCTCATCCATCAATTTGATTAGGTGAAGACCACATGTCCCAAGATTCTGAGATCAAACTTTGCGTCATCAAACTACACCTTTGTTTTGAATAGGCGCCCTCTAGTGGACAGAAAAGTTGCATAGTGCACCTTTAAACAAAGGTTTCCTTTTGTGTGTGTGTGTTTAACCCAGTATTTAGACAGTATAGGATATACACTGATCATGCATAACATTATGACCACTGACCTGTCAATGAATAGCAATAGTCAAACATAGTTTATATTTTATGGTTCCACTCTCAATTTTTGTGTGTGTGTGTGTGTGTGTGTGTGTGTGTGTGTGTGTGTGTGTGTGTGTGTGTGTGTGTGTCTGTGTATGGTTCCACTCTCAATTTTAGTGTGTGTGTGTGTGTGTGTGTGTGTATGGTTCCACTCTCAATTTTTGTGTGTGTGTGTGTGTGTGTGTGTGTGTGTGTGTGTGTGTGTGTGTGTGTGCTTGTGTGTGTATGTAGAAACATCCTAAGCTGAGTCCCTTACAGAAACAGCCTTTCATTATATTTCCCAGGAATACCTTCATCTTTTCAGACATTGGAAGAGCTTATCAAGTTTGTTACCATGGTGATCTTCACTGCATCAGCCCAACATGCCGCTGTAAACAATGGACAGGTCAGTTAGAAGTCAATTCCCTTCCAAAGCTGCAGTCTGTGATCCTAAAACAAAACAAAAGATGGAAAAACCTTTCCATATCAACTTTCTATGGTGTGAAATTTTAATGAAATGCTAAGTGATGTTAATCATGTGCTTATTATTCTTTGTGAATATATAAATGTCCCTTTTTTCACCAATTCGTTCCCGCCAGTTTGACTTTGGCGGCTGGATGCCCAACTACCCCACTGCCCTCAGAATGCCCCCTCCCAAGGAGAAAGGCCAGACCACTGAGGGCATGATCCTGGAGACCCTGCCGGATGTGAGCACGACGGTGAACGGGATGGCTGTCCTGAAACTGCTGAGCAAGGACTCTGCAGACCATGTGAGTATGGCCCTCATCAGGGCACATGGGAAAAGAACAATCTCAATGGCATCCGTGTGTGTGTGTGTGTGTGTGTGTGTGTGTGTGTGTGTGTGTGTGTGTGTGTGTGTGTGTGTGCGTGTGTGTGTGTGTGTGTGTGTGAGCCTGTTTAAGTGGTTTATGAGGACACAAATTTGTATAACTACATGGGTATTACACTGGTATTACACTATAAATGTGGTTTATGAGGACATATCAAATGTCCTCATAATTCAAATGGCCTTAAAAACATACTAAATGATTTTTTTTTAAGAAAGTAAAAATGCAGAATGTTTCCTGTGATGGGTAGGTTTAGGGGCAGTGTGTGTGTGTGCGTGTGTGTGTGTGTGTGTGTGTGTGTGTGTGTGTGTGTGTGTGTGTGTGTGCGTGTGTGTGTGTGTGTGTGTGTGTGTGTGTGTGTGTGTGTGATGGGTAGGTTTAGGGGCAGTATAAGGGGATAGAAAATACGGTTTGTACAGTATAAAAACCATTACGCCTATGGAGAGTCCCTGTAAACCACATAGACCAACATGTGTGTGTGTGTGTGTGTGTGTGTGTGTGTGTGTGTGTGTGTGTGTGTGTGTGTGTGTGTGTGTGTGTGTGTGTGTGTGTGTGTGTGTGTGTGTGTGTGTGTGTGTGTGCGTGTGTGTGTGTGTGTGTGTGTGTGTGTGTGTGTGTGTGTGATGGGTAGGTTTAGGGGCAGTATAAGGGGATAGAAAATACGGTTTGTACAGTATAAAAACCATTACGCCTATGGAGAGTCCCTGTAAACCACATAGACCAACATGTGTGACTATGGCTTACTTACACTGCAAAATTTGCACTTAAAATTTGTGGCTGACCTTATTGCATATGCATTTGTAGATTTATATGGCAGGAGAGTATTTCAATTAAGCATACGAGGTGATTTACATAGGTTTGCACTCGTCAATTTACTGATGTTTGATGACCCAAAAAAATCTTGTCTTAAACAAAATGCTAACTGGTAGATTACATTGATTACTATTGTTATTGTTTTTGCACATAGTCAGTAGATCACATGGCAAACTTTCCATTCCCATCTGAGGGCATTTGAATTGTGCTCTTACGCTAATTTGCCCTGTTTAGAAAAAAATTGTGTTAAACATTATTATCAACATGTTATTTACGATAAAAATCTTGATGTCCTGTCCGTAGTACCCTCTGGGATATATTCCAGAAAATCTGTATGATGAAGACGTCCCTTTCAAACTCAATGAGGATTTCAAAAAGGATCTGCGGGAGTTGTCCGATCTCATCGAGGAGCGGAACAAGAAGTTGGAGCTTCCCTACACCTATCTGAAGCCCGAAAATGTGGACAACAGTGTGGCCATTTGAAAGGATACAACAGTCCTTCTCAATATGTTTGTCTTTCTATTAATAGCGTTGTCAATAAAAAAATATTTAGTTTGTTTCCTAATTTGATTGGTCTGTGTTGTGCAAACACATAATACTAAGGAAAGGAAGCACTTTTGGTTGTTAGTTTTGTATTTTCTTTTTTTTTTGTTGCATATCCTGCATAATCATGCTCTCTTTTTTTTTTTAAAGAGAGCATGATAGCATATAGAAAGGCCATAAAAACTGCTAGATCTGCTTATTTCTCAACTCTTTTAGAAGAAAACAAACACAACCCTAAGTATTTATTCGATACAGTGGCTAAATTATCAAAAAATAAAGCTTCAGCTTCTGATGTTTGTAAACAACACAGCAGTAATGACTTTATGAACTTCTTTACTAGTAAGATTGATAATATTAGGAATAAAATTATAACCATACAGCCGTCTATTACAGTATCACTTCAGACAGAGCGCTGTAGTGTCACTGATGAAAAATTACACTCATTCACTACTATAGGCGAACACACACACACACACACACACACACACTCATTCACTGCTATAGGAGGAGAAGAATTGGCTAAACTTGTAAAATCATCAAAATCAACAACATGTATGCTTGACCCTATACCGACTAGGCTATTAAAAGAGATACTTCCAGAGGTCATAGATCCTCTGCTTAATATCATTAATTCATCTTTGACATTAGGATATGTACCCAAAACTTTTAAGTTGGCTATAATTAAACCACTTATTAAAAAAACGCAACTTGATCCTAAAGAATTAGTCAATTACAGGCCAATCTCGAATCTACCGTTTCTATCAAAAATACTAGAAAAGGCTGTGTCTTCACAATTATGCTCCTTTTAGAAAGAAATGGCTAAACTGTGGAATAGTCTTCCTAGCATTGTTCGGGAAGCAGACACACTCTGTCACTTTAAATCTAGACTAAAAACACATCTCTTTACTATGGCATACACACAGAACATTTTTAACTTTCATTATTCAGATCAATTGACTGATTGTTAGGCTGCATTAACTAGGTCAGCCGGAACCGGGAACACTTCCCATAACACCTGATGTACTCGTTACATCATAAAAAGAGTGACATCTACGCTAATGTTAGTCTCTCTGTTTATCCCGAGGTTTATCCCGGATCTGGGCCCTGTCCTGATCGGATGGTGGACCTGCCTGGACATGACCAGCTCATCCTGGAGTGTCTGCTGAGCCGTGTCAAATGGTGTCTCCTCCGAATTTGCCTCACCGGCACGACATGCTCAAAACCCGTCTTCGGCGCAATAACTCCGATCTTTCATGTATTCATACTCTTGTGTAATCGATGCCCCATCCTAAATAAATCTGTCTCTTCCGGGATAGCCTGAAATTTTGATCTAATATGATTTCTGACCTGTAAGGTTGCCAGAATAATAATCTTACACGGTGTGTTAATAGGCCAGAGGAGAACTGGCACCCCGACTGAGTCTGGTTTCTCTAAGGTTTATTTTTCTCCATCATGTCCTGATGGAGTTTTGGTTCCTTTGTTCGCCTTTGGCTTGGTGAAAAAAACTTGTGGTTTGTAGCATTACGCCTCTGCTTGTCCCTTTTCACTTAGTAGTAAACTTAGTAGGGGGAAATCCCAATGCTACAAATTACATTTACTTGAGTACAGTACTTAAGTACAATTTTGAGGGATCTGTACTTTACTCGAGTATCATTTTTGGGGAGTACTCATGACTTTACTCAAGTACATTTGAGAGGCAAATATGGTACTCTTTACCCTGCTACATTTCTGTCCATAATCGGAAGTACTCGTTACTTCTAAAATAAAAAATAAAATAAAAAGGAAAAAATAAATATCTCAGAAACCCTCATTTTGTTGTTTCCCTCTCAGACATGATGTGATTGTGCAGGTGCCACTGATTGGGTCGGCCTATCAGCTTCAGCTTTCTCCAAAGTCAACTCCATGGTCAGATTTAGATAAGAGACCAAACAATGGATGAAGATGCTGCAGGTCAATCCTGGGAATGTGCCAACCCGGGATGTTCTTGAGTATGCAGTGTGTTCAACACAGTCAGGTTCAAATGTGATCCATCAAAACTCTAGCTGAGGTTTGTCAGAGCGCTGCCATTGTGCTATTGCCTTGTGGGCAAGTGAGAAATGTTAAATAAATCAACATGTTAAAAAGATGAAAATGACTTGATTTTACTTTCAATTCTTTTTACATTCTCCAAGACATTAACATTAACATTTTTCATAGCTCCATGTAGGACGTTTCTGTACATAAATGTAAGCACTGTGGCAGTAGTAATGTAATATTTAGTAAATGTACTCTTGACACCCATGTAACAGCCAAATCTAATCACATAAATAAATGAGGAGGGCTCAATCACCATGTAACGAATCTTAAATGGGAAGGAAGGAGGCGGGAACCGGCGAACGTTCAACAAACTTTAATATACAAATAAATAAACAAAACGAAAGTATAACCGCGGGCAGCCCCTCACGGATGACTGCCCACAAACACATAATAAACCTTAAACAAAACTCAACATAAACTCCAGGCCTGGTCCTCTCTCGTCTTCCGCAGCCATTGCTCCTCCTTTTATGCTCCCGTCACATGACCGCGAGACGAGACCGGTGTGTCGCGCAGCTGGCACTCGTCAACACTAATCACCGGCCCGCTCTCGCGGTCCCTCGCCCCGCTGCCTGTCACACCACAGTACACCACTTATCTAATATTAAATTCATAGGATGGGTTTTTATTAATATAACGTGACTGGGTCGTATAAGATCATAGTGAGCAAACTTCTAGCCTTTAATGATAGATCTCTCAGCAAACACTGATTCAATACCTTGCATGTCTTTTCAAAAACTGCAGTAAAATTGAAGTGGCACCAAGTCTTATCATCTTTAATTACCGTAATTCCTCAAATGAAGACCGGGGCCTTTATTCACCTGAACTGCCGATGGGAACCGGCTTAAGCAGGCTTTTATTAGAGGCAGGCCTGTATTTCTCATTCCATCTGTTTGAAATATAATTGCTTTATGTAAACCGTTTTCAATTTAAAGTGATCGTTCCAGTGGACAAATATCATTGATTTTTTTAAGAAACATTTGCAAAAATATCACCATAAAACCAAATAATAGGCATTTATTGTAACTCCGCGCGCAGCTCCGCATCCGAGGATGACGAGTTCAGGCGAATCTAGCCGAGCATGACGTCTCATCACACCGGCCCCCAGTTTGCACATGAGGTGCTTATATTCACTGAATGAGCCTACGAAAGCAGAAATAGCCATCTTACATAAAGATCCAGGTTTAACCGAATAAATAAATACATCACGACATTAAAGTTTAGTGAAATTAGGAAATATTTAGGAGATCGTTAATTTAGTGCATATTTTGTTCTCATGTCACAAATAATAATATCAAGCCAGGGTTTACTGAGTTTCACACGATTCTTTATTAGTGTGGTTTTTGGTGAAATGTACTAAAATAAATATCATCACCTGTGCACATTAGCCCACTTCTTCTCGACGCGTTGGTTACTCCGAATCGTTTCAAAGAATAGCACAATGTCGAGCGCGTCGAGTATTAACGCCTCGTCCGTTTGGGGAGGAGCGCGCAGTCAGCGGAGGCTCGCGCAGCGGAGACAGGCGAAAGCATAAACAAGGCTTGAGACGGGACTGCGCGGAGCTGAGCTTCGAGGCTTGGGTGTGACTCCCTTAAGAAGACATAAAAGAGACGAGAGGCTAATATTAGGTGCGTCTTAATCAGCTCCCGAGTTCAGTAGTCAGGGCACTGATCAGGACACACCGGTAAGTCAATGGGCTGATCCCTGATCAGTGCCCTGACTACTGACGGAGCTGATTGAGACGCACGTATTGTGAAGATCGATATCTGTAGCCTGCCTGACATGGTATTCTCACAGACGTCGCATCTCTCATAGACTACAGTAGCCTATTTAAAATGGCACATGCGTCCGTTATATTCTCAATTTCATTTACAAAGCAATCCCTGTAAAGTGTTTAGGTTAACTATAGAAGAGACCAGGATTAGTGTGTGTCGCACTGGCAGGACTCGCAGCGGGGCGCGTGGCATCAGGACGGTTTCGCATTAAATTAACGGCATTTAGGAGATTATCCACTCATTTCCCCCGGCCTTTATTAGAGACCGGCCTTTATTTGTTCGTGCTGACCTCGCCCCCGGCCACTATCAGAGGCCTGGCGTTTAATTGACTACAGGCTTTTATTTGAGGAAATACGGTATTTTAATCCCCCAGTGGGCACACTTTCTCTTCCAGGAATATTGCAGGACTAGCAGCAGCTCACATGTCATGATATCGAGCTGACGGCCTGAGGCTTTGGAGCAGGGCTTGAGAGTTTCTAATGCTATAGCTACAGGATAAACATCCCTCAGAAACATCAGCTAAATTACTTTTTATCACTTCTGATAACACTTCACCATTAATGGTGATTCCTTCTAAAGGGCTTTTTTCTGGTATGTACATTTAGAAGCTGTGTAGCTGTTAGCAATACATACATAGAGATTGGGTATCCCTGAAAAACTCAGCAAATCTTACAAAGGATCTGAAATAAAAATTTATGTTCTAAGAATCAAAAGCTTTATAATAGTCCAATAAAAGGATGCAAGAATAATCAGAAATTAAATCGTCAAAACTTTATTTTGGATAATACTTATTATTTATGATGATTTTGAATGTAAAAACCACACGAACATCATTAGTTGACATCAGACAACAGTATAAAAAAAGACAAAAGCCAGTTCATTACACCCTTAAACATTTGATGTCATCTATGTTTTATTCTGAATAAAATATTGAAATTTGAAACTTCCTCATCATAGCATTCTGTTTTTATTCACAATTTGTACAGTGTCCCATATATATATATAATTTTTTTTTTTTGTTCTGAAACAAAAGTACATAAAGGAACGAAGGTGTGCATCTGAACAAGCTGGTTTGTGACCTGCCATGAAACACACACACACACAGAGAGAGAGAGAGAGAGAGAGAGAGAGAGAGAGAGAGAGAGAGAGAGAGAGAGAGAGAGGGGGGGGATTGTTTGGGGGATTTAATGACTGAAATCTGGCAACCACACAAATGCAAGCTCTTTCTCGCCCGTGGATGATCTTAAAACACCAAATAAAAAAGTAAGCTGCATTTTATCAAAAGAGAGAGAGAGAGAGAGAGAGAGAGAGAGAGAGAGAGAGAGAGAGAGAGAGAGAGAGAGAGAGAGACATACAAAAGAAAAAATATATTATATAATAAAAAATGCTAACAATTCACAACAAACTACAAAAGGAGAACATAAATAAAACATAACATGTGACAGTTAATAAGAAATTGTACTGCATTAATGAGAGAGCAGAACGGGACTTTTATTCTGTTCTGGTGTGTGACGTCATAAGTCCGCGCCTCGCTTCAGCGTGGACAAGCATAGACCGTAAAAAAGCGTTGTGGTGTGTTTATGCATCTGCAGTGTATGAGTCGCGCACCGCATTCAGTGTGTGTGTGTGTTTTAGAGGGTGTGAAGTGCAGCGTATGCCTGTGTTATTGTATAAGTAAAGCCGCATGTGTGTTGAAGCAGAGCTCGGGTCACGGGTCAAAGAGTTTATGTGTGTGTGTGTGTGTGTGTGTGTGTGTTTGTTTGTTTATCTCTTATCTGTCCAAACACGCAGAGCAACTCCTGAGGTCCACCGATGGCTTTCATTAAAGAGGAGAGTGAAGACCTGCTGATCGGCGAACAGGAGGAACACACAGGTCTGTTCTTCTCTCTCTCTCTCTCTCTCTCTCTCTCTCTCTCTCTCTCTCTCTCTCTCTCTCTCTCTCTCTCTCTCTCTCTCTCTCTCTCTCTCTCTCTCTCTCTCTCTCTCTCTCTCTCTCTCTCTCTCTCTCTCTCTCTCTCGCGCTCTCTCTCTCTCTCTCTCTCTCTCTCTGTATTCATCAAACATCTTAGAATTACTCACAAGAACACTGCTAAGAATTGAAGTTAAGAGTAATAAAATTCTTGCCTCAAAGTTGCGCTCAAAAGTTAGTTATCAAGCGTCCCAATCATACTTTAAGTAAAGTGTAGGACTAAATCTTAAGTGTCAGTCTTAGAGTGGATTTACGACATTTTGCTGTGCCACAAACAGGATTTTGGATGATGCCGTAGGCATGAACCAATCACTTAATAGATGTCCTTATTTAAGAATATTCCCAGATAAATTCACATCGAATGGTGAGTTTACATCCAATACACATTTGACAATAAAGAGTTTTCAAGAGAATACATTATAATATACACATTTGAAATTAAAGATACACATGTTTTCATCCATGTCTTAATTACAATGTTTAAGCTGGTGTGCTGTTAACTGACCTGCCTATATATCGCCTCTAGATGTTTTTATATGATCAGCCACCATGGATTCCAAAAGAAAACCGAACTGGTGGGAGGAAGAAGTGATCGCTACTGCGTGCTGAATTAGTCGAACAGCGTTTTTTATTATTATTATAAAACCCAACATTAACCAGTGCTGAAAAAGATGATGTCTGCTCTGTCCAAACGATACTGTTTGATGAACTATTTGTCATCAAACATTTCGAACACATTCTCCCTCTATTGAAAGATTTGCGCACCTCTCTGTCTCCTCAGCGCCATCACTGCCCCTACTGGACACTCCTGACCACTGAGAGACCTCTCGAGCTGTCTTTAATAACTGGGAGAGTAAGAGGGATTCTTAGCTTTAAGAAATTTGATAACTTGCTTTTATACTTAAGTTTGACAGTAGGAGTACATTTCATGAATTTTCAGCACTTAAGACTAAAATAGCACTTTACAAAGCTTGATAAATACGGGCCCCGGGAACACACATGACGATTTTTAACTCCAACCGTTGCTGGTAACAATTTTATGAGAGCAAAACAAACAAACAAAAAAATATGCACTAGGACAGACCCAGCTGCTCCTGACGACACATTGATGTCTTAAAAGGCACGAACCGATCGGTTTCTGTGAGAAACACAACAGTATGTTATATTGTTACCTCCTATCTCGACGAGTCTCATCGAGTTTTCCCATCGGCTATAACTTCCGCTAGGGGAGGTCAAAAACTGGTGCGATCATAGCTATATATAGATTCCTCATTAGTGCCTGCGCGGGTCGGTTGAATGATGCATCTACATAACGTATGTCTATGATCGCTCCGCTATTTGACCTCACCTAAAGGAAGTTATAGCCGATGGGAAAACTTGATGAGACTCGTCGAGATAGGAGGTGAAATATAACATAAATACTGTTCCGATCATTTCGTGTCTTAAGACATCAATGTGTCGTCAGGAGCAGCAGGGTTTTTGTGCACGTTGCCTAAGCATGTTTTTTATTTTTTGTGTTTGTTTGTTTTGCTCTTATAATGATGTGAATGGGTAACAATTCTATATGACCGACACACAGCAGCGGTTGAGTTAAAAATCTTCATTAGTGTTCTCCTGAAGAAACACACACACCGACATGCTGGATGCCATGGGGGTCAGCAGATAAAAGTCAAATTGTCATTTTTGGGTGAACTAACCCTTTAAACTTGAAGTTACTTATAGACAGTATATTTTATTTGTAATGGCATGTTTTTATGAATGAAGTCATTACAATCTTATTGAAAGCTATCAATTTCAACATTTATCAGGCTTTAAAATAACAACTTTTAGTTTAAGTAACTTAAATCAGTCTTGGCATACCCATGATAATACATTTCATGTTAACCAGTGGCTTTCCAGAAATATATAGAAATTGATAGGGAAGCACCATTACAACTGCGGTGAGAAATGACCCTATAGGGGTGATTAACAGATGGTCAGCGAGTAGATCGTTCGGATGTAAAATCAAATGTAAAGAGTTTTATCTCTAAACACAGATTAGCTTATAACGCTTGTCTATGGGGCATGGAATAAGAGAAATTAAACCGCTAGTTAATACCACTAACAAGACTCAAAATAACCTCACACTAACACGGCAGCATGATGAGGGTCCCTACATGCAAACCGAAGCATTGAGAACTTTGTAAGAGTACAAACAGTTTAATAAGAAGATACTTTATAAAGACAGAACATTACACGTTTACAGACGGCAGCCATCTTGGAAAACAGTCTCGACGAGTCGAGCCACGAACGTGATGAGCCCTGAGGTGAGGGCTGTGTTAGTCGATGCTCCGAAAGGGGCGTAATAGTTCAGCTATAAGCTTATTAACTTCATGGAGTTACATTTGAAAAAACTTGTGCTATCTCCTGGAACTTCTCAGGTGATCTCTATGGCATGTCCCATTTCAGACGCGGCCAAAATCTGAATTTGAGATGGACTGAATAGAGCAATGTTGCCTTCAGGGCTGCAAACATGTCCCCTTTTTGATCAAAAATAGGTAATTATTGTGATTCGTCTAGATCGGTTACGGTTAATGACATCCACAGGCGTGTGCCGTCTGGACAGATAAGAGCTTTATACACACACACTATCACGAGAGGTTGCTGTGCTGTATTTGTAAGCATTGCGATGTAAAAACAAGTAATTTTAAGTAGAGATGTCCTGATGCCACATCTTTGGCTATTTGCCGATTCCGATATCAATTCGATATTTTTATTTTATTCTGGAACTAATAAGCCAAAATTAGGGATACACGATATTATCGGCACAACATCGGAATCGGCCAATAAGCGCTTAAAATATAAAAATCGGCATCGGCCAAAATGAAAACATTATGCCGATATGCCTTGCCGATGTGTTGATATGCGCCTGCAATAACTCACGTGTGCAAAGAGTGCTACAGCGATGAGACCATGTCAGCACTGCGGTCATTCTTGAAGTGAAAACAACCTAATACATTGCATGTACAGTGATTTATATTGACTGTTTTTAAATGCTGCCTTAAATTTGTGAATGCACGTGACCGTCAGCAGCAGATTTGCCTGGTATTCACAACAACTAGACCAAAACAAGCCCAAAACAAGCCCAATCGCGTCTCCCCACTCTCTAGCGCGTGCGGCAGCCTCCACAGCAGCAGAAGCTCCTCCAGGTCCTAGTGCCCTCCCCCAGACCGCTATATATTTATACATGTAGTGGGGGCGCTGTTGTTACAGTAATACAATGAAAAGCAGAGAACACAAATAAATTGAAGTTACTTCTTGTTCTGAATAAACAAATCAGTAATGATGTCATAAATCACAAGCAAGACACTTGTAAATTAAATACTTTTATATACAGTGTATTAATCTGTAATAAAATTTTAGGAAATGGATGATGAAAAATAATCCAAGGAGCTCTACAATAGGTGTGCACAAATGCTAAATCCCAAAATACAATATTTAGGTTACAGCTGCATCTGGGGTAAAAAAATATTTTTTTATTTTATTTATTATTGTTATTTTCAGGGCTTTTAATATACTCTTATCATACAAAGAACTTTATTAACATTTATTTATCTTCAACAAGAATCCTTTTAGTAAGGATACCTCAGAAATCTGAAACCAGAATATGAAAAACAAGTTTTTGCTCAAAATGGTGTTGTTTCCAAACAAAGGTAACAAATAAACATATATCGGCATCGGCCAAACAGAGCTGAAAAATATCGGCATATCAGATATCGGCAAAAGTCTAATATCGTGCATCCCTAGCCAAAATAAGGGACTTTATCCATCCATCCATCCATCCATCTAATCACATTTTATATTATTTTAAATTTGAAGGGATAGTTCATGCAAAAATAATTTACTCTCCCTCATGATGTCCCAAACCTGTATGAGCTTCTCTGTTCTGCTGAACACAAAAGAAGATATTCTAAAGCAGGGTCCCCGCGGAGTCTTAAAAAGTCTTAAAAGTATTAAATTTCAAAATCAAAATTTAAGGCCTTAAAAAGTCTTAAATTCGCGGAAGCATTGCGTTCTAGGTCTTAAATAATGTTTAACAGGTCTTAATTTTCCTACGTCCATGTAACGCTACCTCATTGAAACTCTCTCGCCTCCCGCAGCACGCGCGCACGTGTGTGTATGTGTGTGTGTTTGTTCCGTGGTGTTTGTAGTTCTTTCTTTCGGTAGACCAACTATTGTTCGCTCTATTACAACTACAAATTAGGCAAGCATGCCACGTGTATTGCAGCAAATCAGCGTTCGTGTTATTGGCACGAGCCTCTTTCTGATCGTAGCCTACCCCACAGACGCATAAAACGGATTTTATTCTTCAGTCTGACGGTTCCTGCAGTTCCGCGATCGTGAACGCGAAGGCGAATCTTTCTCACCATCTTGCTTAATGACCAAATAAAAGTATAATATACCCGATTGCACTAAAGAGTTAATAACAGTGATGTAAACTCCGAACTCCGATGTCAGGCTGCGTGTGTTGCCTGTCAGCGCTCGCGCGAGTTTATTGAATGTGTTATTTCTAGGCTCATTACCCTAAGGTTACTCTTGAACGATCAAATATACACATTATGCATATGTCTATATCCTGATTTGAGTTAAAAAGTTTGGGACGTGTCAGTAAGCACTGGATCTGCACATTAGTAAGCTCTCAAATAGAAAGCAAACTAATATAGCTTAACAACAACACAAACGGGGAAACAGCATTTACACTTAAAGGAACACTCCAACTGTTTTAGAAATAGGGCTTATTCAACTTTGGTACTTTGCTACATTTAGATATGTGGGGAAATGCATTTTAAGCTAAGCTAGCGGCGACCCTGCCGAACTAAAACAATGCATGCACTGAGATAAATGCATTTGCCAAAATATCTAAATGTCTAAAGAAGTTAGGGATGGCTCGATACCACAATTTTGGATTCGGTACGGTACCACAATCTAATACCGAAGTACCGATATTAAATCGATACCACACGGTCTGATATTAGCACGGGTATATTGCAGTCGAATGAGAACAATTATGTTTTTGAGTTTATAAAGTGGGAAATTACCACAAATGTTTATTAGTAAATTAATCAGCAAAGCTTATCACATCAAATCAGTCATTTGAAAACTTTCTTGTGAGAAATAATTTCAGCAAAAATCTCTCAAAATGAGCAAATTGCTTCTGGTTTCAAAAGACATCGCACGACACTAAAGCAATCTGCAATCCGATTCAACATTTCACGTTCGTCTCGGGATGGATAACGGAAATCATTTGAACACGCAAGAGATTGTATAGCATTTCGTAATAACAGTTACAGGAGATATGAGCTCATACGACACACACACACACACGCCTGTCACTTAGTCACGCTCGCACATTACACATTAAGTTTCCTTAAACAGTCAAATACACAGAGTTATGTACAAATGTCCGTCTTTAGTGAGTAAGTTATTCACATAAACACAGGCGGTTGTGTCTAACGGGAATATAAATAGTATAATAGTACGCGTGCAAATATAATGAGATCTAAATGTCATTGGTTGAAACGAACGCTGGAGATTGTGATATTCGATCTTATGTTAGGCTGTGTGTGTGTGCGTTGATCAGTGTTAAAGGAGAATAAATGTCTAAATGAGATGGTTTGAATGATCACTGACCTGTCGATCTCTTCAGAAGTCTTAAAGTCAGAATAGTGACAGATGCTTCTTGGCTAGGTTTGATGGTTCTTCATCAGTTTTATAAGCAAAGTCATTACAAATGTCACTTCTACTCCTCTCTTTATTAATTCGTTTTGGGCATCTTGAGTGAGATTCAACTGCTTTATCCATTTTGTCCGTCTATGTTGTTGTCACATTTGCCGGTTGTTTCGGGTCAGTTTGTGTAGTGCGCTGCCATCTAGCGGTGAACTTCGGAACAGCAGCATATACCGAAATGTGCCAAATCATGATATCGTACAGTTTTAAATAAAATATATACCGGTATTTTTCCAGTACCGGTATATCGCGCATCCCTAAAAGAAGTTGAATAAACCCTATTTCTAAAAACGGGTGGGTGTTCCTCTTTGTAGATATGCATCTTTATGTTGTATTTATTTGTCCTATTGTCATTTGTTTATAAGTATACATTTTATTACTGACCGATTACTTGATTACGTAATCACTTGAAAACTTTTTACTTATATTAAGCAATCGATCCCCCCCAAGCGATCGTGTTATTAAAGATAGATCGCACACAACTGAACCAGCCTTTTTTGATAATAACAAAACAAGATTCATGCATTTTGTCAGTTTTATTGCCAAGGATGACTATTGTGCATCTAACATAATAATATGGTTAATGTTGCATCCTAATTATTTAAAAAAAATAAAAATGTTTGCAAATCTATGGAAGTGACCACCACAAAATAAAAACTAATTTTGGTCAATTTATATATATATAAATAAAAGGGATGTCCCGATCCGATCACGTGATTTCAGACTCGATCGGAATCGGACGTTACATCCCGATCAGGACTCGGATATAATGTATATTCTGGGGTGAGGTGAGCATGATGACGCATCAGTAATATGGGTTGTAACTTGAAAATAATGCTTTATGTATGTTTCTGTAGATGGATACACGTGCTGGCTCCTCGGTGATACATTACAACAGCGCTAATATCACCCGTGTATATTCGCCAGAAGACGCGAATGAGAACGCGCACGCTGATCTGTCTCTGTGCATCATCCGAAAGCGCGCACTCGTCTCACAGCGCGCAAATATTGAGTTCTCTTTCAAGACTCGCGCTTAAATGGACCAACTCACACAAGAAGTGTCAGCATGTCCATCTTGATGAGTATCCAAGCAGACATAGTCTGAATATGCCTTAAGAGGACTTTATACAGTCGAGGAAGACGACGCAGAGCCTTCCATTAGGTCTTAAAGGGGCAGTAGCCTTTACTGCTGTCTGTTTAATGTCAAAGAAAAGATAAGGAATCACTCACTGCTCTTGATTAAATAGCTTTTGTAAGCATTAGTATTTAATTTAAACAGTTAAATATGCAGCTATTTTACATTTGATTAGCCAACTTTATTCAATTTCTCGACCTAAAAATAATGTTAGACCTATAAAAACCTGAAAAGCATTGTTAATTACACTTCAGTCAAATTACACTTCAAATATTTTTTCCCCAAAGTTAATTTATGTCATTGTAGGCAGTTATCATCACAATGATTTCATTTCAAGTGTTTTTTTTTTAAATAGGTTTAGTTTTAGTTAGTTATTTGATGCTATAAAATCGGCTGTGTGATGTCATGATTGACAGCTGAGATCGACGTCTTCTCTGAGTGAAGTTGTCACTGAGGCACTAACAGATTTTTTCAGGATTTTTGGGAGCAGATTATTTAATTTAATTTAATTTCCATAACTGTTTATTTCCCACCAACATAATTAATTGTTCTGCATCTGTGAGAGTGTGGGTGTGCTTTTCATATCGCCGTTGTACTTCCTGCTCTGCGCAATTCCGGTCCCGGACTTTTTTATATTTACTGTAGCACTAAAATCCAAAAGTGAAGAATTTGTTATTTATTACTTGATTGTTCAATCTACCCCACAGAAGTGCTCTGTTTGTTAGAGTTGTTGAATGTTAAAATAAGGTGAATAAAATAAAAAATAAGGAACATCCTGGTTCGTTTTTTCGCTCCTCTTTATTCTTTTTTTATGTATTATAGAAGAATCGGATCGGGACTCGGTATCGGCAGATACTCAAAATCAAATGACTCGGACTCGAGGGCAAAAAAACCTGATCGGTACATCCCTAAAATATATATATATATATGCGCTAATCCTGGTGGGATTGAGCTATGAATAATAAGTTTACTAATACTTTGTTCAATTTAAATAAATTAAATAATATAATTTTAAGTAGCCTAATTGAGTGGTTCTGCATTTCCTATGCATGTTTTTTATTGCGTGATATAGGTCTTAAATTTTATTCATAATGGTCTTAAAAAGGTCTTAAAAAGTCTTAAATTTGACTTGGTGAAACCTGCAGATACCCTGTGAAGAAAGTTTGTACCCAGGCTGCTTTGGAGGGATCAATGACTTCTATAATAGGAGTTGATCTTCCTATTTGTTCAACATAACAAAAAGAAATGTATGCGGGTTTGGAAGAGCTTGAGGGTGAGTAAATACACTGACAGAATTTACATTTTTGGATGAACTGTCCCTTTAAGCAGTCATTCTGAACCAGTAATCACTTTACTGACCATTCTGAAGTTATAGTAGTTGTTTAGTAATTTACTTAAATTATTACCACTATATTATCATTTAAGTATGTGTCCCATTTTTATGTAGATGTCAAACTTTATATGACAGAATTATTTATTATGTATGATTAGTATAGGCCGAGCCTAGCCAAATTATAAATAGTTGATTATTGATTCTGTCAGCCAAGCTCTGATAATGTATGGAATATTATATTAATACATTATTCATTAAAGGGGGGGTGAAACACTCAGTTTCAGTCAATCTCATGTCAATCTTGAGTACCTATAGAGTAGTATTGCATCCTTCATATCTCCGAAAAGTCTTTAGTTTTATCATATTTATAAAAGAAATATAGGCTGTACCGAGTCTTTCCGGAAAAAACCGAGCGCCTGGAGGCGTATCGTGTGGGCGGAGCTAAAGAATGACAAGCGCGCAAAGCGGTGACGTCCTCAAGCGTGGAGAAACCCATCTATCTCAGCTAATACAGATAATGATCCACAATCAAATCTGAGGGAGAAATAAATTGAACAGGAGAAACGGCAGCATCAGGACGTCCGTCTCTGTGGTATGTAAGTTACTGTATTTAATGGCCTCTCCACATTTCTGTGTGTTTACTCGCAGAGTATGAGGACATGATTCGGTTTATGGACTATTGTATGCGACTAGACCTTAGAAGTAGCAAGCAAAACGGTTTTGCACGTCAGAATACTGTAACAGAGAACAACAATGGAGTAACCGTTAGCGCATTTGAATGACGAAGCACGCGATCGTGTCTACTGATGTTTACTCATGCGACGGTAGCCAATAGCAGAGACATTTGAAGCAGTTTAAGTTAACTCACCGTCGAAGCTTTATCGCTGGGACCGCTCCGTCAGAAACACACTTCTTTGGTATGATTTGGTAAAGTCCTGTGACAGCAGTGGCGTGTAAATCCATTTTGAGACGCAACTGAAACGATGTTGTCAAGCTTCCCGTCATTTCTGCGTTCAAATCGGTTCAAATGCAGCGCTGCCTTCCCAGAATGCTGTGCTGAAGAGTTGAAGTCGCTCGACGTCACCCATAGGAATAAAGTGGAGCGCGGCGCCGTTCACGGGAGACTGGATCTGCAGCTGAGAGACTGTTTACAGCGTGCTCTAGTCACGCGCGCGCGCACCCTACCGGGAGAAGAGCCCGTACGGCCCATACAAGGACCTTCCGCTCTTATTAACGTCAAATAGACCCATACTCGAAAAAAACTCGCCGAAACTTGTGAGAAACCGGAAGGAGTATTTTTGACACAGAAATACTCCATCAAACGTCCAACATTAGTTTTTGAAACTTTGTCTATGTTTAGGATGGGAATCCAAGTCTTTAACAGTGTAAAAAGCTCAGTATGCATGAAACAGCATTTCACCCCCCCTTTAAAAAAACTGGATGCGCGAAGAAATCGCAAGTGAAATAGACGCGCGCTCCATGAGAAATGTCACAAAACACCACTCTACCTCTTTACATTTTCATTAAACAAAATATTAAGCATTAAGAGCCACACAAATGTGGTTCAGCCCAGGCACTGATGTTACCTGGATTACCAGTGGCGATTTCTTTAAGACTGCAAGGGAAGCTCGGCTTCCCTTATAATGTCACAAAATTAATGGTCAAATATGTACTATTATATTAACATTGTATTGACTAAAAATGCGTTAGAAAACGTTCATCTCAAAGACGGGTTCGTTCAGAATCAGTTACATATAGCAGGTCGGCTGACTCGATTTCCTTCTCATACATTCCCGCAGCGTCAGTGCATTTCCCTATTGAAGCCCAGCGTCCGTTGACTTCAATGGGGCTGCTTTGAACGGTTATTTTTCCGCGCTTCGAAACTAGACGGTCATTGGATAAACGCTGCGATTATGTCCCGCCCACGGACGCTCAGCGTCTCTGGGAGTGAATGGGGAGTGGGCTGGCCCGGACTCCGAGCTTCTGCGTGATGATTGGAGGGTCTGCATCTCCTTTTGACTGACAGCGATTCTGTACTATAAGGAATCACTGAAGCGCGCTCAGTCCCATCGCGGATTTCTCAAGTTCAGTCGAAATAAAAACTGCTGCAACCTATTTCTTTGATATTTGCTTGGCGAAATTGCTTGATTTTCATCATACATTTCACACAATTATTCACCACATTCCTTGTTTCAGTTTTACAGAGTTTAATATTTTTTTAGATCGTTCATTCATTCACAGGGTAACAGACCATTGTCTTGAAAAGGAATATAGGGCAGAATTTACTTTTAAATAAATAAGACAATTGGCCGAAAATGAGCTTCCCCTCTCTGAACGACCAGTAGCCGCCACTGATCTTCACTGTATGTTTATTTTTATATCCTTGAAAAATATAAAGTTATGAAACTTTCCCTCAGTCAAAAATGATTTGGTATGCAGCAATAGATTCATGAGACCAAAGCTCTAGCGTCCGCTGATCGCCTGGCTCTCACCACTCCAAAAACGTACGTTTAAAAAAAAAAAATAGGCGCTGTATTTATAAATAAACCACATATTTAGGCTTTAAACAACTACATTATCAACTGAAAAGCATTAAAACTACATTTAGTGACATAGTAACAGTATTTTTTAATTATGCAGGGTTTCTCATCCATCACTTCACCACGTGACAGCAGCAAGCAGGATCCTCATTGGTTAACACGGTTCCAATTGACGCCAAAGTTCAAACATTTTAACTCGTGCGTCGACGCGAAGTCACTTTAAACGCGTAAATGCACAAAAAGCACCACTAGTGCGCAACATGCTCAGTTTAATTCAAATTCCTGTCAGTTGTGCAACTGGGCGTGCGAATGATGTGAAATCGTGTCCATTGTGCCACAGGACCTCCTGACGTGCGCGACTTAACCTGGAAATCACTCGCTCTAGACGCTCGGTTCGCATTCGGTGTGAGCGTACCATGAGACTCTGAAATGCTTCTGCAAAGTGTGCCGTTCGCCTGAGGTTCACCACGAGTTACTGGACAGACCAACTGATACCTTTTTAATATTTAGCCCTATGTCTGGTAGGGCTGTCGACATATTCTAAATTCAAATATATATTCTAATAGTTAAAAAAAAAAAAGCGAATTTCGAAGGTGAAAATTTATATTAGAATTAAAAAGTGGGAAAAAACCCACGGTAGTAGAGGCGTGGCTGTCTGCTCAGGCATTACTAATTCATTTTCAGTAATATTTCACTCGGTACATTTTCAGTAACGTGCCAAACTAAAGTTGGGTGAAGATGATCGAATACGACTACTGCACACCATCGTTTGGATTTTTTATAGTAATAAAGTAATTTAGTTCAGTTAGAGAACAGGCCGTTAAAATAAAAACTGAAGGTGTCTGCTGAGCAACGAGTGAGGAGTCAGATCTTGAGCTGACAGACAAGATGATCGCGGAAGATTTGGCGCCTATTAAAGGGAGTTTGTTGTGTTTTTCATTAAGAATAATAGGCTAATTCTAAACCGAAACTAAAATCTGCTTGGCCGCACAGAGTCTGGGACACCATTATTACCGGTGTGGTCACATCACACTTTGATTAACCGGTGGGAAAATGTCCACACCGTCACATCTCTACTGTACATTCGTGAGATGGATGCGCATTGCTTAGAGTTTATCACAGATAAGGACAAGAACATAGGCTAATAGTCAAATGCAACCTTTGTCTAAAATCGAATAACTCAGTCGTTGCAATAAATAACTTATTGTCGCAACAATAAGAAAAGAACAAATGTGCATATTGTCATAACATTGAGTTTACACACAGATCTGTTGTGTCTATGAACAGACCTAAGATATTCCCAGATATTGCCAGATAATCTTTACCTCTACAATACTGATAACAGAATTGATCATTTGTGATTCTGTCTGTCATGATTTCTTGCAGCTTTCACTTTTTTTTCCTCTATTGTTAGCCTGGATGGCCCACAGTCATTACGCTTCATCATATTTCCTTCTGCTGGATGTAAAATGCTCTCTGGTAGCCCACATTTGAGAATGTTAAGAGCTACTTCTGTCGTTATTTTGGTGAAAGTAACTCAAGAGTAATACAGGAGTAATTAGATAAATATAAAGATTTTACATTTATCGTTATATTTAATATCAATAAATATAACGATAAATGTAAAATCTTTATTTCTTTAAAGTTTAAAGGAATATTTTTTTGAGTGAAAGATGTAGAAAACAGACAGTTTTAAACTATCATTTATTGTCGAAACATGACAAACACTTCCCAAACAGGTGAACAAATATATACCTTTTCCGTCTTTCGGATGAGACGTTAAACCGAGGTCCTGACTCTCTGTGGTCATTAAAAATCCCAGGATGTCTTTCGATAAAGAGTAGGGGTGTAACCCCGGCATCCTGGCCAAATTTGCCCACTGGCCCCTGTCCATCATGGCCTCCTAATAATCCCCATATCCTGATTGGCTTCATCACTCGGTCTCCTCTCCACCAATCAGCTGGTGTGTGGTGAGCGTTCTGGCGCAATATGGCTGCCGTCGCATCATCAGGTGGTGCTGCACATTGGTGGTGGTTGAGGAGATTCCCCCCTTCAATGTAAAGTACTTTGAGTGCCTTGAAAAAAGCGCTATATAAATCAAACGCACTAATATATACCTAATTGTGTAAGTAGTAAAACACAAACGGGCAAAAAAATGCGTTTTAAGTTAAGAAACATTTTGAGTACCCCCTCTCTTGCCTTACAGTGGATTGGATAGTAAAACAGTCAAACTCAGATAAGATTGCTGATAACAGTTCTTTAAAGTCCTCAACAAAGGCTGGAAAGTATTTTGGAGGTCTGTAAATAATAAGTAGAATGCGTGGAGCACCGTTTAACACAGTACACAGGTATTCGAAAGACAGGTAATGACCAAATGACACTTGCTTACATCGATAGATTTGTGATTAAAGGTACCCTAGAATGATTTGAAACTAGTTAAATTGTTCTCTGATATCTACATAGAGGGTATGTGGCTTATATAAGGGGGGAAAATTGTCCAGGTCCATTTACATCCCTATAAATTGTCTTTAGGATGTAATGCTCTGGTTTTGCCTTATTTGGAAGAGTCATGAATATTAATGTTGAGCTCTGCTCTGATTGGCTTATTTCAGCAGCTCACAGCAGTTCAGTAGAGCGGCTCGTGAGTCCTGACAGAACACAGACCGACTGAACGACACTTTAAGCAGAACATCTCAAATGGAGATTGATAAAATGCAGCTTACTTTTTTATTTGGTGTTTTAAGATCATCCACGGGCGAGAAAGAGCTTGCATTTGTGTGGTTGCCAGATTTCAGTCATTAAATCCCCCAAACAATCCTCTCTCTCTCTCTCTCTCTCTCTCTCTCTCTCTCTCTCTCTCTCTCTCTCTCTCTCTCTCTCTCTCTCTCTCTCTCTCTCTCTCTCTCTCTCTCTCTCTAAAGAGATGTTCTGCTTAAAGTGTGTCGTTCAGCCTACATTTTAGACTTGTCTTTTTTCGTCAGCGATATTGCATGTTTATATAACGTTAGTCACAATGTAGGCTAAGGTTACGCAGTGACTGTGATGTCGCCTAATCTGAAATACAAATAGGCAAAAACATCATAGGAAACACCATACTTCAGTTCTCAAAAATATAAATATATGACTTATATATTTACAAAATGTCGTTTTAACTTATATGGTGGAAAAGGTGACGTTTGCAAAGTATCTACGGTTGTATTTTGTAATATAAAATAATATTCCCCTTTGTCATCAGACACACTGTTTAGTTTGGTATGGTACTGGAGTCTCCTGTTGTTACTGTACTGGCATCTTCCGTTATCTAGACAATGCGGTCTCTCTAAGAAACTCTCAGTTTAATCAGAAATGGTTTAATCAGTCAATAAGAGGATAAACCGCTGCTCACTGCGGCAGGAATACAGTCGGCCCTTTCTTCAGTTTAAGACGCTGAGTGAAGCTTGAAATTGGCCGAACAAACGAACGATCTTGAATTGTTGTGGTATCGGATTATAAACATCACCCATGACTGTTGACATGTTTTATCTGTGGGAAGGGTAGAAGTCCTCACGTCTCCTGCACAGCCTGAACATGACGTGTGTCCATGAGAGCAGCTTGTTTTGATGATTCGGCTCCGTCATTTCCGCCTGACAATGAGCATGTTTGGACAGATGCAAATGCTGGTGACGTGCATATAAATGATTCCCAATGCTTGCGTCACGGTTGGGTTTATGTTGAGAAGCACTTTTTTTTTCCGTGGTGTTTTTGATTCACGAGATTTCCATCAGAAGGAGGAGGCGATGGTGTTTGAGACTCACAGTATGTGATGTGCATGGACTGAACTCTTATTTCAGCATGGCAAGGTTAATTCAATTTTTCATTCTAGGGCACCTTTAAGTTGTTGACTAGAAATTATTTAACTAAGCGGATGTTTAAAAGTGCTAACTTAACAGTCTTACTTTTTTTCCTCAGTAACATTAGTTTGACGGGTAATAGGTAGCAGATTATGGGTTTGCTATACAGCTTGAGAACGCCTTAGACTTTCTATCGCATAATAAAACCCGAATAGAGAAAGCTACATGCACACTGGGTTCCTGCTTGTTCTGTAAACATGTGATAAATTTACTTTTATTATAGCAGGACCCAATACACATCACTGAGAGCTGGATTCAGCTGTTTTTGGTTCACCCACAGCAGATGGAGGAGGGTGTGGGCCCTGGTGGAGGCTGAAGAGCTCTCACATGAGGAGGGGGAGCTGGGCCCACAGGCTTAGGTGCTTGTGTGGCTCAACACTTTTTGGTTGATATCTGGGGGCTCTCAGTGACAGAGTGTGATAGTTTGTTTCCAACATACACCAGTTCTCCCATTTTTCTCAGAGAAGCTCAGAAGCGAGCATGCTAGAGAGAGGAATACCATGTCTGGTGAGAGGGGCTGTTATGGTGTTACGGGGGGCTGTAATATGTTATTCTGGCTTCCCTGGCTGTTTTCCAGAGCAAGTCATCCTTGCTAGTTTGTGAAGCATTCCAGAAGAGGCATTTTCTTTTTTTATTTTGAATGTTTGAATGGCAGTAGGGATGCACCGATACCATTTTTTTCAGAACCGATCAGATCCAATATTAAAAATTCTGAGTACCTGTCGATACCGATACTTAACCGGATCCGATACCAATGCAGTTTTGTTTAAAAATTATATGTAGAATTTCTAAACCTTAGTGTGTTGAATTGAAAATCCATCTTTTGTGAGTTTAACACAATCAACTAAATACAGACTTTGTTACAAAGAAAAACAACAAATAAAAAAAAAATGACAAAAATAGCCTACGACTATAGATGGTGAATAAATTAGATTAGTGAATAATTCAGCAGCAAAGGTTACAAAACGACGAGTGCACAATAATTGTATAAAATCTACACATTTATTTGGGGAAAACTAAAGGAAACCACATAAGTGAATAAGTGTAGCTGTAAATCTGGTAAAATGTTACACAAAATACATTCATGAAAAACAAGTAAATATATTTATAGAAATAGGGCCTATACTAAGAAATTACATTTTTTTTTAAATGTGTAGTGCATTTTTTTAATGAGACCGCAACATATAGATAGGGCAGAACAAGAAAGGCTAGTAATAAGGCTTTCATAGCGCAAAAGTATTATAATATAGAGCGGCACAAAGTGCGTATGCGCATCCCGTGCGCAGGATGATCCGCTTGAAGCAACACGGAGTCCCATGCTCACAGCCATAGACGCTCACAGCACACCGCGCGCCGTCCGCATTGAGAAGTTTAAAACAAGATATATCGACGCTTAGTGTATCTGTGCAGTATTCTTATAAACCGTTTATTTTAACAGTTTAACATTTCAGTTACTGTGTGTGAAGAACAATACAATAACTAGTCCAGTGTTGTGATCTAACAGACACCCGGTAGAAAGTAACACGGTTTACAGCAATAAACGCCAGCAGATAGCCATTTTTTGAGAACCCAAACCATAGAGCGTTATCTACAGATCAAGCATAATAATCTTGGAGAGAGTTTCATCGCGTTGACTGTCGTAACCGGACGCGACACACAGTTTGAAAGCTGAATGGGAAGTGACTGACAGCCGCAGCGGAGGGAAGCCCTGACGTGAACTTGAGTTTAATGACTTAAATATTCATTTGTACCTCACATTAAACTATGGAATGGCTAACACTTCATATGGAATGAATGAAACTAACACTTATAATATGGTGCACGAATCATTGATGATGCTTTATAATGTTTCTGTGCCTTTTGTGGGGCACTGGGGCTTAACAAAAACACAGAATATTATTCGCACCGTATCAAATTTGGATCGGTCCTGTCTGTCCGATACCCCATCCGGCAAATAATGGCGGATCGGAGCCCATACGGATCCTGAGTATCGGATCGGTGCATCCCTAGTAGGCAGCTGTGGTACCGTTTGGAACAAACAATGTTGAGAAAATGTTTAACCTTTTTAAGACATGTAATACCCCTTTATTCCTCAAAATATTTGAAATACACATGGAACTTAATTTAATTTACTGGTTTTCTGCATAACATTTTCTATTGACTATTGGCGTTTAAACCCCCAAACTGTTTTTCCTAATGACAGCCCACTCACTGTATTCTCCTGGATGCATATTCTAATCAGCGCAGCATGAAATAATTTGGAAAGTTCGACAACCTTTTGTAAACCTTTTCAGTAACCTATTTGAATGATATATTACTTTTATCAGTATAACCAATGATGACAATGATATCGCTCTCCCAATAGTTTTTTTCTCCATTCTGGCCTTGGAGGAGTTTTGGTTCCTTGCCACTGTTGCCTTTGGCTTTTGGCTTGCTCAGTTAGGGACACCTAAATTTCAACTATATTACTGATCTGCCGGCATTGACCCTATATGATAACTGAAATTAGCTGGACAACATCACTATTTTCACCAGAGCATCTGTACAGCCGAATCAAATTCTGTAGCATTCTTTCCCTGTTAACACTTTACAATGCCAATTGTTTAAAAACAGCTTCACAAAGTGCCATATAAATAATGATGACTTGACTTGACTAAGCATGAAAAAATGCAAGTGATCACAATGGTGACTCCGCTGACCATTGAGGCTCAAACATATTTAAGCAAATATATTTGTTGTTTATTTGCTTGTGAACAGTAGTAGAACACTGTAGCTGTTAAAGGCACCACTTCAGTTGAATTATGATTCAAACAAAGATGTTACACACATGCTGCATGAGTAGTGTTTTTTTATTTAGATTGTATAACTATGAGATTTAAAGCAAAAATAGAACAAGCAGAAATTAGATTTGTGAAATTGTTACATGATACCTGCACAAAACAAAATTAGCTCATGGACAATGAAAATGCACATTCGTTCTCTGCCACTTGGTGGCACTTATAAAACAGCAATGATAGAGCATTTTCTCTGCTTAACACTGAGCACAAAGCAGTGCTGTACTTATAAATACTACTAGTTTATCTTCTGGCACTTCTATCTTCTTTCTATCCTTATTCAGCTTGTTCCATATCTGGCTTGAGTTAACATCCTTTTTTTCAAAACTGAGAATATTTCCACACATTGAATATTTTGGGAAATTATTGCAATGCAGTTTGTGTGCTATTCCAGTATAAAGATCAGCCAAAACTAAAAAATGGCCAGTTCACTGGTGCATCTTTTTTAAAGCATAGTAGTTATAGGACAGGGTTGTCCAAACCTCTTCCTGGAAGGCTATTGTCCTGTAAAATTTCTAAAATGTCTAACCCCAGTTTAAAAACACCTGACCAACTAATCAGTGTCTTCTGGCAACTTCAGAAACTTCCAAGCAGGTGTATTGGGCCAAGTTGGAGCTAAACACTGTAGGACACCGGCCCTCTAGAGCAGATATGAAGTCTAGAATAGACGTTTTTGGTTTTGATGCATTACTTATCTGAATGTTTTGATGTATGTTGCCATTAATGCCATCAAACTGAATTTGACTTTACTGTTTTTTGTTTGTTTTTCCACAGCAGACCTAATGGCACTGAAAGAGGAGAGGGAAGTGTTCAATGAAATTGAAGAGGAAAATCAGCATGAGAATCTTCTTGATTTCACAACTGGAGAAAAATCTTTCAGTTGTTCACAGACTGAAACGACTCCCACATGGAAAACAGCTCAAAATACAAGCACAAGTTATTTCACTCATTTGAAGTTGGGTAAGAGTTCCAATCAACATGGAAAACTTAAAGTCATCAGACCTGGAAAGGGGCAATTTAGCTGCCAACAATGTGAAATACATTTCACTCTAAAAGGGAGCTGGAACAGGCACATGAGAATTCACACCGGAGAACAGCCTTACACATGCCAACGTTGTGGAGAGAGTTTTGCTCTACATAGAAACCTTAAAGTCCACATGAGAGTTCACTCTGGAGAGTTCCCTTACACCGGCCAACACTGTGAAATAAGTTTTACTCAAAAAGGAAGCATTAACAAGCATATAAGAATTCACACTGGAGAAAAGGCTTACACATGTCCTCAGTGTGGAAAGAGTTTTGATAAGAACGAAAACCTTAAAGTCCACATGAGAACTCACACTGGAGAGAAGCCTTACTCATGCTTACAGTGTGGGAAGAGTTTTAGTACTCATGGAAGCCTTAAAGTTCATATGAGAGTTCACACCGGAGAGAAGCCTTACGCCTGCCTTCAGTGTGAAAAGAGTTTCACTAATCAGGGAAACCTTAATGTCCACATGAGAATTCACACTGGAGAAAAGCCTTTCACATGCCCTCAGTGTGGAAAGAGTTTCACTCAAAAAGTACGCTTTGAAGCCCACATAAGAATTCATACTGGAGAGAAGCCGTTCACCTGCGAACAGTGTGGACGAAGTTTCAATCAACATCGAACCTGGAAAGACCACATGAGAATTCACACCGGAGAGAAACCTTTCACCTGCCAACAGTGTGGAAGAAGTTTCACACAAAAAGGAACTTTTAACAGGCATTTGAGAGTTCACACCGGAGAGAAACCTTACACCTGCCAAACGTGTGGAAAGAGTTTCTGTCAACGACGAACCTTAAAAAACCACTTGAGAGTTCACACTGGAGAGAAGCCTTACACCTGCCAAACGTGTGGAAAGGGTTTCTCTCAACTTCGAACCAAAAAGAACCACATGAGAATACACAATGGAGAGGGCCTTTTTACCTGCCAACAGTGTGGAAAGGGTTTCAACAGAAAAGGAAACCTTAAAGTCCACATGAGAGTTCATACTGAAGAAAAGCCTTACACATGCCCTCAGTGCGGAAAGAGTTTCACTCAAAAAGTACTATTTGAAGCCCACATTAGAATTCACACTGGAGAGAAGCCGTTCACCTGCGAACATTGTGGACGAAGTTTCAATCAACATCGAACCTGTAAAGACCACATGAGAATTCACACCGGAGAGAAACCTTTCACCTGCCAACAGTGTGGAAGAAGTTTCACACAACAAGGAACTTTTAACAGGCATTTGAGAGTTCACACTGGTGAGAAACCTTTCACCTGCCAAACGTGTGGAAAGAGTTTCTATCAACATCAAACCTTAAAAAAACACATGAGAGTTCACACTAGAGAGAGCCTTTTTACCTGCCAACAGTGTGGAAAGAGTTTCAACAGAAAAGGAAACCTTAAAGTCCACATGAGAGTTCACACTGGAGACGAGCCTTACACATGCCCTCAGTGCGGAAAGAGATTTACTCAAAAAGTACTATTTGAAGCCCACATAAGAATTCACACTGGAGAGAAGCCGTTCATCTGCCAACAGTGTGGACGAAGTTTCAATCAACATCGAACCTGGAAAGACCACATGAGAATTCACACCGGAGAGAAACCTTTCACTTGCCAACAGTGTGGAAGAAGTTTCACACAAAAGGGAACCTTTAACAGGCATTTGAGAGTTCACACCGGAGAGAAGCCTTTCAGCTGCCAAACGTGTGGAAAGAGTTTCTGTCAACTTAGAAGCATAAAGAACCACATGAGAGTTCACACGGGAGAGAAACCTTACACCTGCCAACAGTGTGGAAAGAATTTCACTCAAAAAGTACTATTTGAAGCCCACATAAGAATTCACACTGGAGAGAAGCCGTTCACCTGCGAACAGTGTGGACGAAGTTTCAATCAACATCGAACCTGTAAAGACCACATGAGAATTCACACTGGAGAGAAACCTTACACCTGCCAACAGTGTGGAAAGAATTTCACTCAAAAAGTACTATTTGAAGCCCACATAAGAATTCACACTGGAGAGAAGCCGTTCACCTGCGAACAGTGTGGACGAAGTTTCAATCAACATCGAACCTGTAAAGACCACATGAGAATTCACACTGGAGAGAAACCTTACACCTGCCAACAGTGTGGAAGAAGTTTCACACAACAAGGAACTTTTAACAGGCATTTGAGAGTTCACACCGGAGAGAAACCTTACACCTGCCAAACGTGTGGAAAGAGTTTCTATCAACATCAAACCTTAAAAAAACACATGAGAGTTCACACTAGAGAGAGCCTTTTTACTTGCCAACAGTGTGGAAAGAGTTTCAACAGAAAAGGAAACCTTAAAGTCCACATGAGAGTTCACACTGAAGAAAAGCCTTACACATGCCCTCAGTGCGGAAAGAGTTTCACTCAAAAAGTACTATTTGAAGCCCACATAAGAATTCACACTGGAGAGAAGCCGTTCATCTGCCAACAGTGTGGACGAAGTTTCAATCAACATCGAACCTGGAAAGACCACATGAGAATTCACACTGGAGAGAAACCTTTCACTTGCCAACAGTGTGGAAGAAGTTTCACACAAAAGGGAACCTTTAACAGGCATTTGAGAGTTCACACCGGAGAGAAACCTTTCACCTGCCAAACGTGTGGAAAGAGTTTCTGTCAACTTAGAAGCATAAAGAACCACATGAGAGTTCACACGGGAGAGAAACCTTACACCTGCCAAACGTGTGGAAAGAGTTTCTGTCAACTTAGAAGCATAAAGAACCACATGAGAGTTCACACTGGAGACAAGCCTTACACATGCCCTCAGTGTGGAAAGAGTTTCTCTCAAAAAGTACACTTTGAAGCCCACATAAGAATTCACACTGGAGAGAAGCCGTTCACCTGCGAACAGTGTGGACAAAGTTCCAGTCAACATCAAACCTTGAAAGACCATACCGGTATTCATACTGAAGAGAAGCCTTTCACCTGCCAACATTGTGGAAGAAGTTTCAAACAAAAAGGAACTTTTAACAGGCATATGAAAGTTCATACCGGAGAGAAACCTTACACCTGCCAACAGTGTGGAAAGAGTTATAATCATCTTCGAAACATGAAATCCCACATGAGAACTCACACCGGAGAGAAGCCTTACACCTGCCCTCAGTGTGGAAGAAGTTTCAATCAACTTCGAACCTTAAAAGACCACATGAGAATTCACACTGGAGAGAAACCTTTCACCTGCCAAGAGTGTGGAAGAAGTTTCACACAAAAGGGAACCTTTAACAGGCATTTGAGAGTTCACACCGGAGAGAAGCCTTTCAGCTGCCAGCAGAGTGAAAAATAGTTTCACCCAAAAGCTGTAGGACCTCAACAGAGTTTGGCTCAACATGGAAGCCTTCAAGTCCACATGAGAATTTACACCTGAAGAGTCTCTTCACCTTGCCAACAATGTACAAAACGTTTCAACCGAAAAGGTCATGTTAACCCTCTGGGGCCTGAGGACATTTTTGGACCCTGGAGGTGTTTTGTCATGCTCTGACATTTGTGTATATTTTAGTTACTTATAATTCAACGGTTACAAAATGTGCAGCATGCATGTAAAAATTTGCTTTTGGCAACATTAATACTGCAGGCTAAAATCAGTCCCTCCAGGAATTCGCGGGCCTTTTTTGTGATTGTTACGGCCTAAAATGCCTGACGTTGCGGCCACTTTTCTTACAAGTTGCGATGAAAGTTGCAATGTTTTAAAGTGCCCATATTATGCCTTTTTGCGCTTTCTCTTTCCTTTATTGTGTGTTTTTTTTAATATCTTTTTTGTTTATTTTATAGTTGTCCCGCAGAAAACACTCATTGTAACACACATTATAATGCTTGCCAAGCTGCTAGCATGAAACACCCTCATAATTTATAATTATCATAATTTATTTGAATCGTTAAATCATTACAAATTAAAAAGGATATTGATAAGGAGAACAAAACTAACCTTTAGTAACCTTATAAAAAGGCAAAACAAACGATTTAAAGTCACAGCAAAAAAGAACAAACTAAGCTTTATTTTTAAACAAGATCTGCACCTGCAAAAATTTAAATGTCCATTATAAACAGAAAAGTTGAATCGAAAACAAATAATGTCTGATTATATAATAATCGAAAGCAGAGATGTATGGAGATGTGTCTGCAGCCGACACTGATTTAGAAAACACTTGTTTATTAAGTTTACCTCTTTATTAATCAATTCTTGCACCACTCCTGTTTAACCTGTATATGCTGCCACTGAGCCAAATAATGAAAAACAACAATATTGCTTACCACAGCTATGCTGATGACACCCAGCTCTACTTAGCACTGTCACCTAATGACTACAGCCCCATTGACTCCCTGTGCAAATGCATTGATGAAGTTAACAACTGGATGTACCAAAACTATCTCCAGTTAAACAAAGACAAAACTGAACTCAATGCATTTGGAAAATCTTTGGAAACAAAGATGAAGTTCTCAAAGTGAATGCATGCCTTGAGGCTAGAGGCAAAAAAAAAAAAAAAAAATCAAGCTTAGTTTAAGTTGGCATGTCAAAGCAAACACTAAATCATACTATCATCTGATGAATATTGCAAGGATTATATGCTTTGTTTCCAGGCAAGACTTACAGAAACTCCTTTATGCTTTCATCACCAGTAGGGTGGACTATTGTAATGGACTTCTCACCGGCCTTCCCAAAAAGACCATTAGACAGCTGCAGCTCATACAGAACGCTGCTGCCAGGATTCTGAGCAGAACCAGAAAATATGACCATATCACACCAGTCCTCAGGTCTTTACACTGGATGTAGCATTTTTATTCTTTAGTTAGTCTTCCTACCAAAATAAGTAACATCTTAGTGCTTTGTTTACGGTGCTTGGGTGGAAGAGGTAAAGAGAAGGGACAGCGATATGGCCATGTAGATCTGCTCTGATGGACAAGAGAGTAAAATTGGAAAACCTGACTCCATTCTTCCACTCCAGATAGGGGTACTCCCAACAGGTTTTTTTCTTTCTTTTTTTCTTATGCATATGCTATTACTTTATGATTATTCATTTTCTGTGTAAAGCCCTTTGAATTGCCATTGTGTATGAAATGTTCTATAAAAATAAAATTGCCTTGCTGCAAAAGATCTATGTGGACAAATGAATCTGGAGGTAGTGTTTAAAGCAAAAAGGCACTTCATCTGTGTGGCTTCAGATAAACCTGTAAGTGACACTGTGAAGAATCTTGAACTGAACTGATGGAACTGTTGATCCTGCTCTGAGGTTTCTCTTTCCCAAATGAAGACTAAATATGGTATTCTGCCAAATGAGTTGTTAAAGGGGTGATGAACTGAGAAATCAACTTTCCCTTTAGCCTTTGATATATAAAAGGTCATAGTAAAATAATATCCTGTAAGTTTCAGAGCTGAAAACATCCTTGTTCGTCAAAGAAAAGCTTTTATAGACACAAGGCCCAGAAAACGAGGCTCTCAAATCAATGACGTATTCGAAGGGGAAACACCGCCTCTACAGATAAATATGTATGCAATAAACATGTCAAAGATAGCAAGATAATGGTCTGTAAACAAGACACAGGTTGACACTGGATTTGCAGACATGGTGAGATTAAAAAACAGTGCTGTGCTTCTATATTGGATCCGACAGGAATGGTGCAACACACCTATGTGAGTAAAACTTGTTTTTATGTGATAGTATTGCAGTTTTACAGATTGTATTGATTATGTGTACATTTCTAACTTAACATACCTTAGCACGCTGTTACAGGCTGGAGAATCTGTAATTTTTTGGTTCATTGCGATTCAGGATGAGACTCCCAGGGCTCGCAAAGCTCAACGTCTCGGGGCTGTGTGTTTTCCAAAAGGGCTACCAAAACGTAAGCACCTTGGCATGCCAGTGAATCTTAAATAGTGAAATAACATTCATTTCTGGATCTCAATTGTTTTTGAAGAGCATGCGTCCGTGTGTGTGCGTGCGTGTGGATGAGGGTTAAATCATTTTGTTTGTTTGATAAATAAGTCGAGACTGAGCCCTGGCAGAGAATTATTCAAAAACAACTTTCAAAACAATCCCTCTCTTGTGTGAACTCAACTGAAAGGGGAGCAGAAGCTTACCCAATCCTAGACTTTATTTTTTTAAGTCAATTTACTTCCAAGTCTCCAGTGACACGCTCCTTCAAAACCCATTGTTTTGGAGAGAGCCTCAAAACCACTGTAGAAAGTAGCCTTATACTTATTAGTTATGTTTCTGAATGTAAAAACCATGCAAACGTCATAAGTTGACCTCAGACAACTGTATATATTGTTTTTTAAAGCCAGTTTATGACGCCTTTAAAAGAGGATCTGGGCATCTTTGTGATTTAATCCTGTTCGAATCTGCCAAGTCTGTGTTTTTCTTCACACCTCAACAAACATTCCACACCAAATTACCTACAGTTTACATTAATTTTAAACTCATCCAGGTTCAATTACCGAGCATACAATCTTAATTGAATAAATCAAACAATGATTTTACAAGATATCATACAATTTCTGTTTCAATTTTTGATATTTTTTTAGTTCCTCCCCATGGAAACACCTTTTGAGATATCAAATATCCGTTCACATTTTAGCATCTTCCATATCTTTGTTTCATGTTGACTGAGTTTGGAGGCGATTGAATGAATTGCCTATGAGGAGAACGTAAAAACCCAGAGCCTGTTTAATCAGTCTTCTCATCTTCAAACCAAATTATCTCACTTCCTATTGGTGAGAGCTAATGAGTAAATTAGAAGGTTGTCCGGCTCTAAAAGTTCTACCACAAGCAAATCTAGCACAGGTGACCTGAAAAGTGGAATTAAGAAAGCCAACGCGGACCACAAGAGGAGCATAGTGTCCCACCTGTCCAGCAATAATATACGGGAGGTGTGGCAGGGCATACAAGACATCACAAACTATAGAGGATGCGATGCGAAAACAGGAGATCTGAGTGCACCGCTGGCAAAGGAGCTAAACTACTTTGCTTGCTTTGAAACATCAAAAGAGCAGCAGAGTGAGCTATGGGTCGGTAGGTCGCTTTCCCCTCCAGCTCCCGCAAAAAAAATTATAAATTGACATCTGTAACAATATTTTCAGCATAAGTTGTTTCTTGCAAGTTATATTAGCTCAAGTCTTGGTTACACTCTTTGGTTACAAGATGAAAGCGAGCTCGAAGACACAATCTTCAAAAAGCAAAATGAGGTAGACCCTATCGCACCGGCCTCCCCTGACGATGATGTTCCGCCGGAAGAATCTTCGCAACGGTCGGCAGATACCACAGTTCTGGAAGCTATTAATTCGCTTCGTTCCGATCTACGAGCCACTAAGGTGGAAATTTGCCAGACGATTGACACTCGTATTGAACAGATGGCCACAACTATCAGAGGTGAAATTTCTGCTCTCAAATCTGAAACTCAAGTCGCTATTTTGGCCTTGCAGAGTACGACCCCGCAACACAGTTCTTCTCTTGCCGACCTAGAACGCTCAGCAACTCACTCTTCGGATGCCATATCCAAGTTTCAATCGGAGGTGAAACGTTTAGGTGCTGAAGTTAATCTACTCACAGACAAGTGCACGGATTTAGAGGGACGATCTAGACGACAAAATGTGCGGATATCCGGGCTAAAAGAAGGATCGGAGAGGGGCAAAGACATCAACGCATTTGTTTCAGAACTTTTGAAAGGCGCGCTGTCACTAGAAGAATGTCCGCTAGTCGATCGAGCCCATAGGGCTCTGCGAAGGCGCCCGGATGACACCGAGCCGCCCCGATCACTTATTGTGCGACTTCACTACTTTCGAGATGTGACAACAGTCCTCAAAAAAGCCGCTGAACGAAAGGATCTTACTTATGATGGTCAGAAGATTCGTGTTTTCCCGGATTTCACTCCTGATGTGGCAAAGCGCAGAGCTGCGTTCAACAGAGCCAGAGCAATGCTTCGGGATAAGCCAGGGGTACGGTATGGGACATTATTTCCAGCGAAGTTGAGAGTGACTTTTAATGGCACAGAGACAGTGTTCACGGACGCGAGGAAAGCTGAAGAGTTTGCAGAGCTTCACTTTGGTACGGGCCGGAAGGATGCTGAGGACCGGTAGCTGTTGATAAATACCGCGCTGGGTAATGAAAAGCGTCAGAGAGGTCTAATGTTTAAGTTTACGGATTGTCTTTAGTTATGTTCATCACTATTGAATCCGTTTTCTGTCTATTTTTTTTAGCAAATAAGTTAGGATTACTCTTATTGAAGTATTTTCTTATTAGTATCATTTTCTTCCATAGTTCTAAATTTGGTCTGAAGTTATTTATACGTATTTTTTAGTTCTCAATATTTGCCTTTTGCGGGGCTGTTCTATACTTCTTTTATTAGAAGGGTTTAGTGAGGGAAGTTAGCATAGTGAATGTCTATTTCTTGGTTTCTTGTTATTGCTGTTCCACGTTTGTTTTTGTATTTTGTAACTTCCTTAGTGGGGTCGCGCCTTACTCCGAAGCTTTCTTGTAGTATAGGCAAGAGTTTGTTGAAGGGAGGGTTGTTTAGGGACAAGTATACTCAAGATTTGACTACACATTTCGCACTGATGGGTTTTTTAATCATACTAAATAAGTCTATGCCATGCAGGATAATTTAACGCAGCAGGATAAGGGGAGAAAATTTACTGTGGTCACTTGGAACGTTAAAGGGTTAAATCACCCAGTCAAAAGGGGCAAGGTTTTGGCTCATCTAAAGGTGTTATCTAGTGACATAATTTTTCTCCAAGAAACGCACCTAAATAAAAATGAATACATCAAGCTAAGAGGTAGATGGATTGGTCAAACCTATCACTCTACATGTGCAGTTAGATCAAGAGGGGTGGCCATACTCTTCAGGAAGGGCACTCCATTCACCCATAGGACAACTATTGCAGATAAGGAGGGAAGGTATTTAATAGTTATTGGAGATTTATATTCATTACCCATAACATTGGTTAATATTTATGGTCCTAACACAGACTCACCTTCATTTTTTAAACATGTTCTCGCTCAGATTCCTGACATTTCGCAAACAAATTTACTCATTGCAGGTGACTTGAATTTAGTTTTGGATCCATATCTGGATAGATCGTCATCACGTAGAGCACCGCCTTCTAATTCCAGCATTTTTTTAAAAGAGTATTGTAAGAATTCTAATCTGTTTGATATTTGGAGAATTTTTAACCCTCAAGACAGAGCATACTCTTTCCATTCCAATGTTCATAATGTATATACTAGAATTGATTATTTTTTGGCTGATGCTAAATTGGTGCCACTTGCTAGTAAAGTTGCGTATCATGATATAGTGATTTCAGATCATGCTCCGCTTTCATTCTCTTTAAATTTAGCTGACTTGCCCCATTGTGACAGGATATGGAAATTAGACCCACAGCTTCTAAAGGAACCACAGTTTTGTAATTTTATAAGAAAACAAATTTCTTTTTTCTTTGAAATGAATGACCTTCCCGGAACGTCCCCCTCAATACTGTGGGAAACCATGAAAGCTTATATTAGGGGGTGTATTATTTCGTTTCAGGCTGCGAGAAAGAAAAGAAAAAGGGCTGAATTGGCAGATCTGGAACAACAAATTAATAGATTGGATAAAGAAAATGCTGTGTTCCCATCCATGGAGATCTATAAGAAAATCCTTTTATTAAGGTTTAAATACAATCAAATTCTTTCAGATCGCATAACTGGGGGATTTTTATTTACACAACAATTTTTTTTCGAATTTGGTGAAAAACCTCATAAATTATTGGCTAGACAAATTAGAAAAGTGGAAAGTGATCATACTATAAGTAAAGTTAAGTCAGAAAGCGGTGATATATTAACGTCTCATAAGGACATTAATACCAGATTCAAACAATTCTATGAGGATTTATACTCCTCTAGGGCCTTAATCAATGACCTGGCTGTCAAAAACTTCTTGGATAGATGTGACCTCCCTACTCTAGCTCAGAATGATCGTGACTCCCTCAATGCTGAACTATCAGTCTCAGAAATACGAGATACAATCGTGTCAATGAAGAGTGGTAAGGCCCCTGGCCCTGATGGGTACCCCAGTGAATTTTACAAAGAATTCACTGATCTTCTTTCACCTTATTTATTTAATATGTATACACATGCGAATACAGTGGGCATTTTGCCTCCTACTTTAAATGAGGCTACCATAACAGTATTACTTAAAAAGGGTAAAGACTCAGAAGAAGTAGGTAGCTATAGGCCAATTTCACTTTTGACATGTGACCAAAAAATTTTGGCCAAAGTTTTATCCATCAGGCTTAGATCTATAATTGGTAAACTTATTCACCCTGATCAGACAGGTTTCATTCCAAATAGGCACTCCTTCTCCAATCTTCGACGTCTTTTTAATATAATCTACTCCCACAACACACATACAGATGATCTTGTTATTGTCTCTCTTGACGCAGAGAAGGCTTTCGACCAACTAGAGTGGCCTTACCTGTTTGCAGTTTTGAGAAAATTCGATATTGGTGATAGTTTTGAAAAGTGGATAAAAATTCTTTATTGCAAGCCATGTGCAAGAATTCTTACTAATAAAATGCTCTCTTCAACGTTTCAACTACATAGGGGTTCAAGACAAGGTTGCGCTTTATCTCCCTTGCTCTTTGCTTTGGCACTTGAGCCCTTAGCACATGCGATTCGGTCAGATCCCAATATTCATGGATATAATATAAAAGAACACTATAAGTAAAATTTCATTATATGCAGATGATATCCTGTTATATATTACTAAACCTCAGATTACTATCGCAAGAATCTTAGAAATTATTTCTCATTTTGGTACTTTCTCAGGGTACAGGATAAACTGGTCTAAGAGCGAGTTAATGCCTATAAAGGTACAAGACCTTTCTGTTGCACTAAACTTTTCTTTTAAAATAACACATCATAAATGTACTTATTTAGGAATTGAAGTTACAAAGGATTTTCAAGCAATATTTAAAGCGAACTCCCCCCCCCCCCTAATGTCGAAATTGAAAAATAATATTCAGTTTTGGAGGTCACTCCCTATTTCCTTGATAGGAAGGGTTAATATTATTAAAATGATTTTTCTACCTCAAATTCTTTATCTTTTTCAAAACATCCCAGTATTTGTACCTAAGATTTTTTTCAAGCAGCTGGATTCAATTATTATCCCTTTTTTGTGGGATTATAAAGCCCATAGAATAAGCAAATCTCACCTTTGTAAATCCAAAGCGGAAGGTGGGTTGGCACTCCCCAATTTCTCTCTTTATTATTATTCTTGCGCTCTTCATACTATCATAATGTGGTTAGATCACAACTTTACACATTCTACTTGGATCCCAGGGGTGGTAAAAGTACTCAAAAGTTATACTCGAGTGAAAGTCTATATACCTAAATAAAAAAATACTCCAGTAAAAGTAGAAAGTCCTCCATTCAAACATCACTTGAGTAAAAGTACAAAAGTATCAGATTTAAAACATACTCAAGTACCGAAAGTAAATATTCAAATTAACTGTAAATATCAATAAGCAGATAAAATCTTTTGGGACTGATATGCAATGCTTTAATTGAACAAATGATAAGATTATACTGCAATTAAGAATTTGTTAGATTTGCAATTAATACGAGACAATGAAGCACCTTAACGCAGTATAGGGGTTAAACTTAAAATAGACATGCTCCATAACATTAGCTCCATAAAACAGATGAGGAGCAAGATACTATTAACTAATTCAAAATTTATTCAAAAGCCATAACCACAATGGCATATTACGTAACAATTAGTTAATAGTCATGTGCCTCAACAAGTAAAGTCATACTATAATTCTGCCAATTGCTATGATTAATGATTAATTAAACAGACAACTGAGAGTCGGAATGCATGGCTTTGAATACATGAATTTACATTATTAGTTCATGTAATGTGTTATTAGGGAATTAATGATGTCATATTTAATTAATAGCAATTCATATATTACTTAATCTATTAATCATAGAGAATGTTCATTAGTTGCTGATGCAGTAATCATTAATAAATGGTTTAATTCTTCATTAGTAATACATTAACTCTGTTTATCTGTGCATTAGTTAGGCATGAATTATAATAGTGCACCTGTATTGTAAAGTGTTAGCGATGTTTTCATAGTAAATAGTGTGCCGCAAAATAAAAAAGTTGGGGAAACACTGAGCTAACGTTAGTGTGGCAAACCTGACATGTCAGCTTTTCCAAGTCTATACCCGACTGGATCATCCATGACCGACCAGACCGGTTTGGAAATCAAGAGTAATAAATACTTAATACTTGGAGCGGGCATGGGGAAATGTATTGGAGTAAAAAGTAAACTTTGCCTTTAATATTGTAGTGGAGTAAGAGTAAAAGTAGATGCAAATAAAATATACTCAAGTAAAGTACAGATCCCCGAAAAAAATACTTAAGTAAAGTATCAAAGTATTTTTACTTGATTACTTACCACCCCTGTTGGATCCAAATGGAAAGAGAAGCATGTAGCCCGTATGATATTGGGGCGGTGATCTTGTCGCCTACAAAAATAGCTAAATTGGCCTATAATAATAATTGTATAATCCATAGCACTATTCGTATTTGGAAGCAGATTAAATCAAAATTTGTTATAAAGTCCTTATCTTTCCTCTTACCAATTGGAGGGAACCCCTCATTTACTCCTTCTACTATGGATTCTGCTTTCATAAAGTGGAGAGACTTAGGTATTCAAACTATTGGTGATCTATTTATTGACGGTTCTTTTGCCTCCTTTAGTCAGCTGTGCAGGCACAATACGGTTTGCATAAAAACAATTTCTTTCGTTATTTACAACTCAGGGATTATGTAAGTAAGCATTTGCCTTGTCTTAATGAGGCTTCTTCTGCAAAGTTTGATGAGCTCTTAAGACTTGGAACTGGGGTTAGTCACTTGATATCTTTACTGTATAACTCTCTACTATCCACTACTTCGCCTTCTACGCAGGGTATAAGATCACAGTGGGAGAAGGAAGTAGGGGGTGAGATCAATGACGAGCTTTGGGTTAATGCATTAGAGAATATTCATAAATGCTCCGTTAACTCTCGCCACTGTCTTATTCAATTTAAGATTATTCATCGACTCCATTATTCTAAAACCAGGCTGAATAGATTTTTTTCAAGTGTTTCCCCAATATGTGATAAGTGTCAGACAGAGGAAGCCACTCTCCTGCATAGTTATGCTCTTTGCTCCAAGTTAACCCCATTCTGGACTAATATTTTTCAAATACTGTCAGAAATGTTGCAGGTTGAATTAGAGCCTGATCCACTTGTGGTGTTATTTGGAACCTCAAATGACCTCACTTCTTTTCAAAAATCTCAAAAACAGTTGTTGTCCTATGGGCTTATTGTTGCAAAGAAACTAATACTAAAGTTTTGGAAGAACCCCAAAGTCCCTACTGTTAAATTGTGGTTGGATGAAATGGTAAGGTTATTACATCTGGAAAGAATCCACTTTTCTTTGATAAACAAGCTGGATCAATTTGATAAAATTTGGTTTCCCCTTCTCCATTACCTCGATAGCATAGCTTGAGTAATTGTAGCACTGACTGTCCCATTGGTGTGAAGTCCCTAGGGTGGGGTGGGTGGAATAGGGATTGCTTTGTTGTTGTTTTTCCTTTCAGTTATTGTATTTTTATTTTTGTTTGTTTCTTTCTCATGTTTATAATGTGGAATCATAAAAGCTATGTACAATGATTGTCAAACTGTTGGATTCCCTAATAAAAAGATTTAAACACAAAAGAGCAGCACTCATCTGCTCCAACCCTGCATTCACATTTACCCCCATCTGGTTCCTGCACCAATCCTATTTCTGCCTGGCCTCTGCACCACTCTGCTCACTGTGAAAAAGGGACTTCATCGCCCTGTTTATGCTGTATTACGGTTTTCGGTATTCCTGGCAGTGAACCCCAGGAAGGCTACTGGCCCAGACGGAGTTCCTGGCAGACCGTGTTCCCACCAGCTCGCCCGCTCCCTGGCTCAGGCAGTCATCCCGTCCTGTTTAAAAACAGCCTTAATCATCCCAGTGCCGAAAAAGTCTCCCATTACCAGTCTGAATGATTATCGAACCGTGGCCCCCTAACTCCGGTAGTCATGAAGTGCTTTGAGAGGCTGATTCTTCATCATATTAAAGGCTTACTCCCCTCAGACTTTGATCCCCATCAGTTTGCACATCGTGTGAACAGATCCACAGAGGATGCCATCGCCATAGCTCTGCGCTGAGCCACCTAGAGTAGCAGCAGAGCTACATCCGGATGCTCTTTGTGGATTATAGCTCCGCTTTTAATACAATCATCCCAGACATTATCATAAATAAACTGGTCATTCTCGGCCTCCCCCTCTTACATGTGCCTGGATAAAGGACTTTCTCACCAACTGGCTCCAGATGATGAGACTTGGTCCCCACCTCTCCTCCACTTGCACACTGAGCACTGGCTCCCCCCAAGGCTGTGTGCCGAGCCCTCTCCTGTACTGTCTCTACACCCACAACTGCAGTCCCTTCCATAACAACAAATTGATTGTCAAGTTTGCTGATGACACCACAGTGGTCGGATTTATCTCAAGGGGAGATGAGGAAGCATACAGAGAGGAGGTCCTGAACATGTCACTCTGGTGTTCAGAGAATAACCTGGCTCTGAATAACAAGAAAACTAAGGAGATCATTGTCAACTTCAGGAAGAGCAGTACCGACCTAGCCCTGCTTAACATCAGCAGTGAGTGTGAAGAGAGGGTCCACACATTCCAGTTTCTTGGTGTCCTTATCTCTGCTGGCATCTCCTGGACAGACAACACCACAGCGGTTATAAAGAAGGATCAACAGCGGCTGGACTTTTTGTGGGTTCTCAGGAAGTGCAACCTGGATTCCAACCTGCTGCTGACCTTCTACCGCTCATCCATTGAGAGTGTACTGACGTACCGTATCACAGTATGGTACTGCACTGTGGCAGATGGGGAGAGGCTTCAGAGAGTAGTAAAGGCAGTGCAGAAGATCATTGGCTGCTCTCTCCCCTCCTTGATGGATATTTACACCACCCGCTGCCTTAATTAAGTAGAGTGAGAAACATGATTAAGGACAGCTCTCACCCTGGCTTTGATCTGTTTAACCTGCTGCCAGGGGCGTAACTACAGACAGTGCAGGCAGGGGGCCCCGCAGCGCACACGGGCCCATGCCCACATTGCAAACAGGCCCCTGGCGACAAAGTGACTCCGCAGAATATTGTGACACTCACATTTCAAATGAAAAGCACTGGTTTTAGATTTCACACGGCTGTCATGCTCTACCGTCACGCTTAGGATACTGACCACCTTTTCATCAGAGCATGTCAGAGGAGCACAGTCGCGTGACGCTCCGCTAGATATTCCGCTCTATGCCAGTGAGCTCCACAATTCACTATAACATGTGAATTATTTGATTTAAATCTAGCGATTTCAATCTTTCTTTAGACGTATGTTTCGTGTTTATGTCATGTATTCACAGAGTTTCAGATTCTCGCAGATAGAAAGCGCACCTTTTTTAAATTTATTTTACTAAAGCACAAAGTTTTGTTGTTATGTGAGTGTACACAAATAAAAGTAGACAATTAATAGTTTATAATTATGTCTCACATTTATCTGTATGGCCAAAAATGACGGAGTATTGCGAGTTATATCCCCCGTCATGATTCGTGAGGGGAAAAAACATCAGAACTCGACGGTGCGTTCTTCAGCCAGAGGGTTCAAGAAACCGTATCAATCAATCAATCAACTGTATTTGTATAGCGCTTTTACAATCACGATTGTGTCAAAGCAGCTTCACAGTGTCAAACAGGATAATATTGCGACAAAATTAGATTTGGCTGTACAGTCCTACTGGAGAAAACAGTGATGTTATCATCAAACCGTAGCCTATTTAGTTTCATATTTATGTTTAAATAATAGCCCATAATATAATTTATTATTATTATTCATTATTTTAATTAGGGATGCATCAAATATTCATCCGAAAATGGACCGTGCATTCTCGGTGCATTCTTGGCTGAAAGACTTTCATCACCGAAACAATACGTCTGAAATGTGATGATGATGCGAACAGAAACCGCGACCTGCGTGCTGGTCTAAAGATGTGGTTCATCTCACATCTGATGACGCATCTATGGGTTGTAACCATAGGGTTGTAACTTGAAAATAATACTTTGTTTATGTTTCTCTTGATGCGCACTGGCTCCTCAGTGATACACTAACACCAGCGAATATAAAAGAAAAACGTGGGCAAAACGCTCTCTCTTTATAAACTTTGTTCAATGCATGCGGGTGCTGCCTTAGGTTGGAATATGGACAATCATTTTCACCATCATGACCCGCGTGTAGTGCCAGAAGACGCCAATGAGAACATCTGTCTCTGTGCACTCATCCGAAAGCGCGCAGTCTCACAGTGCGCAAACATTGAGTTCTCTTTGAAGTTTTGCATTTGAACGGACAAACTTACACAAAAAGTAGCCTATGTCAACATGTCCATCTTGATGAGTCTCCAGTAATATTGTTATCTAACTTTTTTAGCCTTCAGAACATCTTAAAATGCACACTTGTAGATCCTAGAAATCTAAATTTTCATTTACAACATTTGGAATCTTAGTGATTATAAAACAGTGTGTTTTTTACGATTAAGGGATGTAGGCCCTACATTATGGTTACACAGAATAAGCCATTAATATTGGATTCATTAATAATAATAAACAACCGATATCCTGATATAGAAATGAAACCTAAACCTAAAGTGTTACATAGGCTAGGTTAGGGTGCAGCCCAGGGGGCCATAGCCTGCACTGGGGCCCATCATTAGTAAGTTACGCCACTGCCTGCTGCCCTCATGAAGGCGCTACAGGTGCATTAGAACAAGGACCAACAGATTTAAGAACAGTTTTTTTCCACAAGTTATATGTGATATGTGAGTTCATAATCACGTTGAACTCACTTATGCACTGATTTCACAGTCTAACTCCATGACTTACTGTGCAATATTAAAATATTTGATCTTTTTGATAATATAGATGATAATTACCTCTCCTTGCACTGCTATTTAATTCTATGTTGTTATATTTCTTGCTGGTACTGGAAATGAGTTGCCCTTATTCTCATTGTACATGTGTCCAGTTTAGTTTCATTTTATTAGAGGATAACCCCTTGAGATGAAACACCTCATCTGTGAAACATCTGTGTATAGTGACAATAAATGACATTTCCCATATAGTCACATTTTAAAAAAGTGCAACTACAGATTTTGGTCTGTACAGTGTTTATTTGATACACAAGTGAATACAAACTATAAATCCGGCAGATCAGCTCAGGATCTTTGCTCTCTGGCCTCGCTCTGGGTTTGACCTTCTCCACTGAGTTCAGATCAGCTGTTATTGGTCAAATAAGCTCAGACTGAAGCAGATACAGGAGAGCTGGGAGCTCTTTAATGATATTAATGATGGAACAGAGAGAATACAGGACAATCTCTGACTCGATATGCTACAGTGACCTATACGAAACACTTTTATAAAGACACAACAATATTACACACAACTCCTGGGTAATATTTACAGTATTGTTCAAAATAATAGCAGTACAATGTGACTAACCAGAATAATCAAGGTTTTTTGTATATTTTTTATTGCTACGTGGCAAACAAGTTACCAGTAGGTTCAGTAGATTCTCAGAAAACAAATGAGACCCAGCATTCATGATATGCACGCTCTTAAGGCTGTGCAATTGGGCAATTAGTTGAATTAGTTGAAAGGGGTGTGTTCAAAAAAATAGCAGTGTGGCATTCAATCACTGAGGTCATCAATTTTGTGAAGAAACAGGTGTGAATCAGGTGGCCCCTATTTAAGGATGAAGCCAACACTTGTTGAACATGCATTTGAAAGCTGAGGAAAATGGGTCGTTCAAGACATTGTTCAGAAGAACAGCGTACTTTGATTAAAAAGTTGATTAGAGAGGGGAAAACCTATAAAGAGGTGCAAAAAATGATAGGCTGTTCAGCTAAAATGATCTCCAATGCCTTAAAATGGAGAGCAAAACCAGAGAGACGTGGAAGAAAACGGAAGACAACCATCAAAATGGATAGAACAATAACCAGAATGGCAAAGGCTCAGCCAATGATCACCTCCAGGATGATCAAAGACAGTCTGGAGTTACCTGTAAGTACTGTGACAGTTAGAAGACGTCTGTGTGAAGCTAATCTATTTTCAAGAATCCCCCGCAAAGTCCCTCTGTTAAAAAAAAGGCATGTGCAGAAGAGGTTACAATTTGCCAAAGAACACATCAACTGGCCTAAAGAGAAATGGAGGAACATTTTCTGGACTGATGAGAGTAAAATTGTTCTTTTTGGGTCCAAGGGCCACAGGCAGTTTGTGAGACGACCCCCAAACTCTGAATTCAAGCCACAGTACACAGTGAAGACAGTGAAGCATGGAGGTGCAAGCATCATGATATGGGCATGTTTCTCCTACTATGGTGTTGGGCCTATTTATGGCATACCAGGGATCATGGATCAGTTTGCATATGTTAAAATACTTGAAGAGGTCATGTTGCCCTATGCTGAAGAGGACATGCCCTTGAAACGGTTGTTTCAACAAGACAATGACCCAAAACACACTAGTAAACGGGCAAAGTCTTGGTTCCAAACCAACAAAATTAATGTTATGGAGTGGCCAGCCCAATCTCCAGACCTTAATCCAATTGAGAACTTGTGGGGTGATATCAAAAATGCTGTCTCTGAAGCAAAACCAAGAAATGTGAATGAATTGTGGAATGTTGTTAAAGAATCATGGAGTGGAATAACAGCTGAGAGGTGCCACAAGTTGGTTGACTCCATGCCACACAGATGTCAAGCAGTTTTAAAAAACTGTGGTCATACAACTAAATATTAGTTTAGTGATTCACAGGATTGCTAAATCCCAGAAGAAAAAAATGTTTGTACAAAATAGTTTTGAGTTTGTACAGTCAAAGGTAGACACTGCTATTTTTTTGAACACACCCCTTTCAACTAATTGCCCAATTGCACAGCCTTAAGAGCGTGCATATCATGAATGCTGGGTCTCATTTGTTTTCTGACAATCTACTGAACCTACTGGTAACTTGTTTGCCACGTAGCAATAAAAAATATACTAAAAACTTTGATTATTCTGGTTAGTCACATTGTACTGCTATTATTTTGAACAAGACTGTATACTTCTAATATACTTCATGCACTTTAAATCAAGTATTTTCTGGATAGTTTACCCAAAACTGTCCACTAACCTTCATGTAAGGACAAAACATCTCCAAATATTGTCTTTTATGCTCCACAGAAGAAAGTCATTCAGCTTTTGATCTACATGAGGGCAAGTCAATTATTTAAATGTTTGAGTAAACTATCTCTTTAATAGTGTGAGTTGTGATTATTTGGCAAATGTACATGCATTAGCAGCTGACCAGCAGGAATATGACATTAACCCACTGATAGTGTGCATCTGTCAGTCTAGCGCAGGGGTGTCCACCCCTGGTCCTGGAGAGCTACCGTCCTGCATATTTTAGCTCCAACCTGAATCAAACACACCTGAACCAGCTAATCTTGGTGTTCAGTGTGTTAGATCATTACAGACAGATGTTTTGGAGCAGTGCTGGAACTGAAATCTGCAGTATGGTAGCTCTCCAGGAGCAGGGTTGGACACTCCTGGTCTAGCGGAGGAGCTGAAGTGAGAATAAAGCTTCTCCATGAGCATGTGTGCGTCTGCACTGATGTAGTAAGCAGAACTGATGCTGAAAGCGCTCGTTCCTGGAGGATCCAGCAGACGGTTTGGCCTGTTTTACTGCAGGGGAACATTGTTCCTACAGCGTTTCCCCACGACTGCAATGCAGACGTTCTTTATGAAGGCAAGCGTTTGCTCTGGATTATAACCTTCTCTCCATCGGATGATGAATTACTGCTGCTACAGAGAGCCAGCAGAGGCATCAGCGGTAAGTGTACACAGGGCCGCGTTATCCTAATGGGCAACATGGGCTGCAGCCCAGGGCCCCGAACACCAGGGGGCCCCCGAGACTTCTCTTTTTCTTTTTTTGATCGAGGTGATTATGGGTACATTGAGCATCGTTGTCACACACCCGAATCGAATCACAGTGGACACCCAGTACATCGTCACCTCAACATGTCGAACGAAAATTTAAGAAAATATGACCGTGGCAGGGGCGGATCTACCGGGGTTTCAACTGCCACCCTAAGAGAAAGACCATTGCCACCCCAGCAGGCAAGCTGGTGTATCCCAAATTCGCAATGTATAAAATATAATTTGTTCCTCTACCAATTTACATTAGCTACATTAGCACTACAAATGTGATGAGATAATAGCAATAAAACATGTCTTTCTATTATTGTGTAATAAAACAAAGGGCCCCACCAAAACTTAGCCCAGGGCCCCGCAAAGGCTTAACACAGCCCTGAGTGTACATCAATACATGGTTTATCTCTAATAAACCTAAATCCCATAGAAAGGAAGTGTGTGTGATGAACGCAATGACATTAGGTTGATTTATTCAGTGCTGGTCTATTTTAGCTGTTTAAACTGAACTGCAGGCGGTCTGTGAACGAGACACAGGCTTTTGCACTGAAACACAGCAGGCAAACGTGCCACTGCTGCCTCGGGAGTGTTCGTCCCGGCTGTGTGTCGAATTCTGCCGTGTGTCCATTCTATAACAGCAGTGAACAGACTTCATTAAACCACCAACATCAGGCCTCATGAACAAATACAAGATACAGTCAGCCAGTGGGTTCACATACATGAGGTTAACAGAAAACGTTACTACTTTAAGAAGTAATGAACTGGAGTTAAAGTAATTATCTCTAATAAAACTCAGGATTGCACCGGGCAGAATGATAAATGTGTAAGTCAGCAGCACCAGGAACAAACTGCCCAAAATTAATTTGCGCTTCAGAGGAGTTAGAGATATTGCGTGTGAAAGACCGCGATAAGTGCCAACAAAACACAGAATGATTATCAGGTAGGGGATCAAAACGATGATCAGGGCGGGCAGAACTTTAAAAGACAGCAAAGGGTAGAGTACATTTAAAAGGATCAGAGGAACAAACCATGTGATCACAGAAATAACACAGCAGACTTTCAGTGAATGATGAGTTTTGTACCAGATAGGATGAGAAACCAGAAGATATCGTTCAACAGCAACACATGCCATAAAATACAGACCCACAAACAAACTATATATATATGCAAGGAGCAGTTCGACTGGGTCTATAAATGTCAATATTAATTTACAAATGATCTGAATTAGATCTGAAAGAATCAAATTGATAACAAAAACTGGAGCAGAGTGATGAGATTTGATAAGAACACACAATGCAAACAGAGTTACGATCATGATGGGGATCTGAACGACTGAAATCATCCAGACAAACACTTGTTCAGCAAGATCAAGTCTCTCGTAAAGTTCCCTTTCCCCAGCTGACACACTCTGATTATTTCCTCCAGCTGATCCGTTGATGCTGGCGTTTCGTTCTGCCATTGTTTCTCACGCGATCTTGAAAGGCAGCACTAAATAACAAACCAGTCATTAGTCATATACAGTGATTGTTGAAATCCAGTTTCCCCAGTTTTCTTTACATTTTCTTTAGAGGAGATTCCCTCATGTCTCCAAACCCGTCAGACCTTCGTTCATCTTCAGACACAAATGCAGATATTTCTGATGAAATCCCAGAGCTCTCTGACCACTCAATAGACAGCAATGTAATGAACATTTTTTAGGTCCAGAAAGGAAGTAAAGACATTGTTAAAACAGTCTTTGTGACTCCGGTGGTTCAGCCTTAATGTTCTGAATGAAGGTCTGATGGGTTTGGAGACATGAGGGAAAGGACTTAATGACAGGATTGACATTTTTGGGTGAACTGACACTTTAAAATAAGCAGAGGTGGGTAGTGATGAAGTACGTTTACTTAAGTACATTTACTTGAGTATTATTTTGGAAAAATTGTACATTTAAGAGTAGATGTTTTTGTGGGTACTTTTACTTTAAAGCTACACTGTGTAACTTTTTTAGTTTATTCTTAGCTAAAAACACTTAGTTCTTTCAAAAATATATGTGCTCATTAACAGTGCCGGCCCGAGAGATTGTGGGGCCCTAGGCAAGATCATAAAAATTGGCCCCATTGGAGTAAAAAAAAAATCTTAACATTGAGGGGCTCCCCAAGGTAAGGCGCCCTAGGCGACCGCCTATATTGCCTAAAGGCGGGCGTACACGCCACGGTGCGATTTTTGCTGTCGTACGAACTCGCAGACAATTTTTTTTTCTCGGGAGAAATCACGTGGACATCGTGGATGCTCGTATGGTCGCGGCTCGCGCTGTGTAAAAGGAAATAAGAGACGAGCCGAGCACGTTAAGAGCACCTCCCGACCTTACGATCATTTTTAAACATGTTTAAAAAGTTCGGGAAGTCAGCCCGATTTTTACTAGCACATGACTGTCCGCTATTGCCAAATCATGCACAAGCACATCACATAGGCTCAATCTATGAGCATTATTAGCTCAGTGGCTGAAAACATACAGCGTTCACACACACACACACACACACACACACACACACACACTTTCGATCTTTCACATGCACCCTTCTCTCTCCTTCAGGTTGTTTCGGTTAAAAGGAATGGCTACTGTTCTCTGCTTTTCAACAAATCATTTGCACACATATTTTTTATTTATTTTTTGTATCTGAAGCTATAGCAGCAACATTGAAAGCTCCGGTGTCTGTGTTTAAACACGAAAACTCGTGTGATCGCGGCCGGCTCGCGGTGCAGAAACAGTCGTGCCGTGTACCAGCTGATTTGATGCGATGATCAAATTAAATGACTCGTAGTGTCTGCAATATCTCACGACCTCCCGAGTGTCCGAATTCGCACAGTGTACGCCCGCCTTAATGGAAAGGCCGGCTCTGCTCATTAATGTATATTTACTTCTTTCAAGTAATAAAGTATTCTCGTAAGTTTATAATATGCCATTGAAAATACATACAGGTGAGGGGTTCGAGTGCCGGTCGCCATGTTGCTCCTCCATCTTGAAAGTACAGTAGCCAAAGAGGGACATACCCGTAAATTCAACGTTTTAACACTCGATGGCACCGTGTCGAATGTGATGAGGGGGATTGCCATATTAATCTTGGACTAAATCGGCCACCGTAGCCGTAGGGGTTAAAACGAAATCGGAATTGAGAGGAACTGAAACGAATATTCATTGGATGGTCATAAACCTTTACACCGCTAGATGGGGGAAAATATCACACAGTGGAGCTTTAACTCGAGTAAATTTCAAATAAAAACTGTACTTTGACTTCATTACGTCTCTCTCTCGTTACTTTAGTTTAATGCAAAACATTAGAAATGCACAGTCTCTTTTTTCTGGGACATGAGCTATGCCCTATTCACAAATGAATCATTCTTTTGAGTCGATTCTCTTCAAAGACTTGATCAAACAAGTTGGCAAAACTGTCTAAATTGGTTTAGGAATCAGTTTGAATGATTTGTTCAGTTCAGTTCAATCTTCTGAAGCGGTTTCACTCTCGGAGCATCGGACGAAGTGGCAGTGAACCTATAGTCAATTAAAAGCAAATCTGCAAATGCATCCTTATCAGCGTCCTTATCATAAAGATATGTATTAGTTGAACTGCAGGAGCTGTCTGTGAATGATTCCACAGGTAAGCCTATCATTCAATTTACAGCTACTACATTTTCAGAAGGAAAAAAATCCTATAGTAGTCAATGGTTGCTTGGATCTGCTTGGTTACAAACATTCTTCCAAATATCTTCCTTTGAGTTAGGCAGAACAAAGAAACTCATACAGGTTTAAAACAACTTGAGCGTGACTAAATGATGACAGAATGTCTTTAACTAGTTTACCCGTGCCTGCAGAAATACACATTTGATTAATTTTGGAGAACAGACGAAAGAAGGTCTGTCAATGAGCATCTGATCATTGTTTGTGTTCAGATGTTCAGGAACAGTTATGAGCATGTAGCTGTCGCAGATAAAGTATTTTTATTTCTGAATATTTTGGTCACTTCTCGAAAGATTTGTTTGTGTTTGTTTTAAAATTTTGTAATTTATGAATACTTATTTGAGAATTGTATATTTGTTTTGCATGATAATTTGGCAATAGTGACACCTACAGGAGAAAATGAGTAACACGTACCAGTCATGTGATTTGATTAGCATAAACACAGAAAACATGAGGTGTTGCGCACACGAATTGAGAGTTGCAAAGATTGAAAAGAGTGTTTGATAAGATGTCTCCTGAATCCTGATTGGAAAGTTTGTTTACATCTTGGTTGTTGTTTGTTTATTATTTCATGTACTATGTGTATTAATTTCAATTTCATAAGCTATGGTCTTAATCGAAAGACGCCATGGAAAAAAACAACTTCATCATGAATTTGATTGTAATTTTTATTTATTTTCAGTTTTTTTCATGGTGTCAATTTGATATGTGTGATGTGGATTGTCCTGAAGACAACACATTTGAAGACATCTGAGGCATCAGTTGAAGCGTGGTTTTTCTGTTCCGGAGAAAACATTCAGGAGCTGTTATAGAGCATGTCAAGAGTTTTCTCTTTCTTCTTCTCTCTTTCTTCTGTCAAATTGTAGCTGTACATTTTTTGTTTAATTATATACAAAGTACATGCAATGATATTCAGGTTACAGATGCCAGAAATGCTTGTTGCAAAGATATCTAATCATGATTTTATATATATATATATATATATATATATATATAGTGACAAGGTTTACTAGTAACTAACTACTTTTTACTCAAATAACTATTAAGATTGTTCCATTCACTTTTATCAAGTACTTATACTTGTACTTTTACTTGAGCAGAGTTTTTGGATACTCTACCCACCTCTGAAATAAGTTAGCTGTAAGATTAAAGTTGGTAAATCCTCCATTTGAACAATATCACACAAGCAAGAATGCTGTTGTTCTGAATATTCAGCACAACTGTAAGTGTACGGTGGTTTATTAAACAAGGAATAAATATTGAAGAACTTACGTTTCGTCTGCAGGTCAAAGCGAGTCAAAGCAGAAGGTTTGTGGAGCAGCTCACAGACGTTTGAAGAGCTCTTCATTCCCTGCACTGTAAAAACACATTTTAAAGATGTGGATCTGATATAGAAAATGGCTGACATTACAGAAAATCAATTTGATCCAATGTGTTTAACTGTAATGTCCTGGAAAGGACACAATTAACTAACAATGGGAGTTTGATTGAAAAACACGTTTTAAAACTGGTTTGGCTCAATGATGACTGAAGTAAACTGAAAAAAGCTTTCATTGAGTGTCACTAAGTGTTTTCTCATATCCTCAGTAAAATAAGAAACCCATGAATGATCGACAAGAGAAAGCACAAATGCTTTGATCTTCCTAAACATTTCTGCTGTTTTTCAAGCCTGTTTTCCGTAAAAAAAATAGAAATCTGTGTCGTTTTTCCATTGGCTGCCAGTGTACTGAAATCACACACAATGTTAATTAAAGGAAACTAGTTTAACCTCTCATGATCTGGTACCATTTTTGGGATTTCGGCCTGGATTTAGCCTAACCAAATTGAAAAGCTTCTCATACACACATACAGATGTCTAAATTACAGCTCAGACAACCTATACTTTAATATTTATGACTTTTAGCAGTGTTTTATGTTACTTCAAAGGGTTTCCTGTAAAATGACACCAACATTTTAAACTTAGAGACCACTGTGTGTGTGTGTGTGTGTGTATGGGAGGCTTTTCAATTTGGGTCAGCCAAATCCAGGCGGAAATGGCACCAGAGTAATTTAGTGTAAATACATTACTTTGTCTAAAACAAATGCCAAAGTGAAGCATATCTCCAGAAAGAAGAGACTCTAAGCTTTCAAATGGAGCCACATATGAGCTCAGAGCTCCTCCACAGACATTTAACATTAAAGTATATACATGACGATGTCATTCCTGTACAGGGTCCGCAGATCATGATACCAGAGGCTAAAATACAAAGATAGTTGACAATATAAACTCCCAGATCTCATGATCTTACCTGAAATCACAATACACATCAAACTACAAGACAGATGATGAGGTTTCTGAGCCGATCATATTGTTATCAAATTAATCTCAAGAACATAAAATGGAAAAGACATGAAAGAAAACTTCCAAAGGGGCATTTAGCATATCCATTTTAATTTCTTCTACACTGTTTCTCATAAACAAGCGCTAGAGAGTCAAACTGAACAACATGTGCTGACCTCTGACTAAAGGCTGAACACAATGACACAATAATTCACACGGAGACGACATGATCTTACCGGGAATCAGACTGAAGACGCTGCTCATCAGAAGATGATGGTGTTTATGAGCTGCTCAACGCTCTTTTATAGCATGAGTTAACTCCAGAAACATCAAGCAAAGATGCATTAAACATCACTTACACTTAATGCACACGCAACCGCATCAGCAATCAGCAAACAAAACCAAACATCAGAACAGAAGAACACTTAAAGAAAGAGCCCAGAGTGTTAGTTTGATTCTGAACTACGCTTTAATAATGTTCTGCCTCTTATTATAAATATTGACACTTTATTTAGAGATAAATATAAAGTATACTGACTGTATCTACATGAGAAATTGGCACAGATTTACAGATCATTACAACATGTGCGTTCCAAATGTTAAATTATGTGAGTTAACATTGGGGAAAACCTAATTCATGTTCAAATATGGTGAACATATTTGCTGCCATTCACAATACAGCACACTTGAAGAATAATCAAACAGCATCTTAGCTCAATGGTGAATAATGACAGTATTTCACATGTTGATAGGGAACACAAAAGCCATGTAATGCATATATTTCACATACGACGATTTACACGATTATAGTAGCTTAAATGATAAACAATGGTGTTGTTATGCATTCTTCAAGGTTTGAGTCATGACGGATTTAGCACTTCTACTGAGTCTCATAATGGCTTTGGTTTCTGCCATTATAAAAAAAATACTTCCCTGATTGAGTGGATGTGGGGGAATTATTCTCTCCATTTTCAAAAGCTTGTTACCAAGAGATTCAGTCGTGATTGCACTTTTCCTCATTTCCCATCAGCATTCATTCATTATGTATATCACACACCACCTCTAATATAGCACTAATGTTTACTGTGTAGCAAAATAGCTCAAAAAGAAATATTATTGGCAGTTATTATTTTATATAATTGGCAGAGGATCACCAATTACCCTTCAATGCTGTGGCGGACAATAGTGGAGCAATATCAGAAAGGAGTTTCTCAGAGAAAATTGCAAATAGTTTTAAGTTATCATCATCTACAGAGCATAATATCATCCAAAGATTCAGCGAATCTGGAACAATCTCTGTGCGTAAGGGTCAAGGCCGGAAAACCAAACTGGATGCTCGTGATCTTCAGCCCTTAGACGGCACTGCATCACACACAGGAATGATACTGTAATGGACATCACAACATGGGCTCAGGAATACTTCCAGAAAACATTGGTGAACACCAGTGTTGTGCAAGTTACTTCCAAACTGTAATATATCATAGATTACGTATTACTGCTATTTAAAAGTAATTCTACATTACAATATTTCTGTCTCAGAATTGTAATGCGTTACATTACTCCTGTATTACTTTTGAGTTACTTTCACCAAAATAACGACAGAAGTAGCTCTTAACATTCTCAAATGTAGGCTACCAGAGAGCATTTTACATCCAGTAGAAGAAATATGATGAAGCGTAATGACTGTGGGCCATCCAGGCTAACAATAGAGGAAAAAAAGTGAAAGCTGAAAGAAATCATGACAGACAGAATCACAAATGATCAATTCTGTTATCAGTATTGTAGAGGTAAAGATTATCCGGCAATATCTGGGAATATCTTAGGTCTGTTCATAGACAACAGATCTGTGTGTAAACTCAATGTTATGACAATTGTCGTGGCAGATTCTAAGTTCTTGATTGCCTTCAATTCTTTAAAGAAATTCTCTCAGAGTCGAAGTTCCAGGTCTCAGAAGAAATTAACTTTATTGTTGGGACAACAAAGTGAGATGCAGCTGTTCATCTGACTCTTTCATGGTAAAGCTTAATTTCTTATACTCTTTTCTTATCACCTTTTATCCAATTAGCGCCCTTTTTCTTTTTGGCTCCACCTTTCAGTTTCGCCACAATTATACGCAAACTTTGTCACGTACCATATTTATTTGTGGAAAATTCCCAGCTTTCTTATTTTTTAAAAAACACTTATATAACCGTTTCCCAGCAATATATACCAGTAATATGACAGTTTCCCAGCGCTTCACGCCAGTTTTTCCCATACAACCAATTTAATATCTCTTGTTTCTCATGCCTTGATGTTTTTGACGAGCGACAGACCTTGAAATTTGGTACACAGCCGAGGCCCGCTTATACTGCGGCTAAGGCCTAGTGAGGCCTACTAAGGCCTAGTGAAAATGAATTTTTTCTACACATCCCCCCTTTGGGACTTAGTCTGAGTCCCACACCTATTCCCTTATACCTGGAGTATGTCCCCATAAATTCAGCCTTCTTTCAGTTAGTCTGTCTATGGCTAATGATCAGCCATTCCTGCCTTTACTCCAACAGACCTCCTTCATGTGAACATACTCCAGCTGGATAATGAGACCAAACATCTCCCCTCTGTTTTGGCTAGAAGGGAGTAAAAGATCTCATTTCCCTAACTAATACAGTCATGGGGAACTTGATTGTGACAAATCATTCGATAAATCAGTGCACTATATTCATTTCAGTGATATACAATTTCACAGCTTCATTAATTCAGTGGATTAACATTTTCAGTGATATTATCATAAATGTATTAGCTACACATATCCCTCGATGCCAGAGGAACTCTCAGACGCTTCCGGTGGTCTGGAGCGCTATCTGGGTTGCTCCACCATTGCCATGTGTACTCCGGCCCAGCCTAAAGTGCTACCTGGTGTTGGGGCTGACAGCGGGTTTTTAAACCTCCAGTAGAGTCTAGCCCAGTTGCTAAGCACTGAGGTGCTCGTCGATCCCTCCTTCTTTGTTCTCATGGGATTTCACAACATACTTTAAACTGCAGTAAATGTAAAAAGTCTCCCCTTTTCTATGCATATATGTGTATATGTATATATAGTGATTATAAAACCTTTCTAAACATTCCCTTTTATTCTGGTTGCACCATCTCGTACCACGGATAATGACCTGCTTCAGACCCTTAGTCGTCCCCTCTCTAACACAATTTTATGAATAAATGCGTATATGAATAACAGATAAAAGTAATAAATGATAATAAGTATACAATATGGGAAGGAGGAATTTTCTCAAAAATAACAAACAGAACCCCTCCTATCTTTTCTTCCTATTCTACCCTCTTTTAGTAAAAATTTTCTGCTTCACCCAAATTAAAGTACAGAGTGGGATTAACTCCCTGATTCTTGAAAAACACAGTTCCAAAGAAAATAAAATGAACATTCAATGAACAACTCTCCTCCCCTTACATCACCTCTGGTCTTTACAGAAACTCATCCAGCTCATCTATTCCCGGGCCTATCGGATAGATTCCAGAGCTAGTGCCAATGTCCACTCCTGATCTTTTTACTGATATGTTGACCATCTGCTTGGCAGCGGCATTGGCCATCATTGATCTGAGAAAGGGCATAACACAACAAAACACCAAAGCAAAAGCACCAAGTCCTATTGCTAATATTATTCCCACCTTTATTAACCAGTCCTTCCAAGAACCAAGTAATGAGTCAAACCACTCTCCAACTTTTCGCTGGCTGCCTGCATTTTCTGCAACCTCTTGTCTGAGTTCCTTCAATTTCTTCATGGCTCTAGTAAATGATCCGTCTGGGGCTGTATTATTCGGAATAAAAGTACAGCAATCAGCTCCAAACATTACGCACACTCCTCCTTTTTCGGCCAATAACCAATTCAAAGCCTGTCTATTCTGCCAGGTCATTTTGCTCGTATACTTTAGCTGATGTCCCAATGCGTCTAGGGCCTGATCCGTATAATTAATAAACCTCTGCTGATTATAGTAAATGTAATTTATCCACTCAGCGTTTTTATTTGGGGTTATCCATACGAGTATAGATTCAAATCCTGAGGCTACTTCATCTCTCGCTTTGTACTTATGAGGTATTCCTCTTGGCTGTCCTACAGAGTCTATTTTTACATTGGGATCTGGTTCATATGCTCTTTTTGCTCTGTGGCCTTCAACAGGAGGCTTACTAGGTTGTTCTAGCGTTATTTCCTTGTCTGTGTCCCACTCTACTATCCCCACTTCTTGGGCCAATCTTACTCTTATGCATAGCTCCCTCCACCCTATAGGTAAGGTTGGTCTTAGTTTCCTTCCTCCACATATCCAAAAATAATCCGCTACTGCCTCACTCTGATCTTCCAATGGTTCAATTAGTGGAAAATGTAAAGTTGCATTGTCACAGTCTTCATGATTTTGGATCACTTCCATCTTTTTGTTTATGGTTGCAGTCGCATATATTATGCTGGTGGGCTTATACACGTACGGATCCCCATACATATTTTGATCTAAATGCCAGATTATTGTGCATTTGCCTCTAAACCTTCCTACATTTATATGCCCTTCAGTTTTATTGTAGCACTCATATTCCAACGATGGATCCATTATGTAATTCTGTGGTGTCTCCCTTTTTCGCGGGTCTATTCTAACATCTAGCTTTTGACACTCATCTCCCCATCCTGCCTGGTAATAAAATTTCTGGTAGTGTGAATTCCCTAGCATAGTCAGACATTCCGCTGGGCAGTATGGGACATTCTTTCTAGCCTTTTTGCAGTAACTTGAGTAAAATTTGGCTCAATGCTTACTATCATATTGATTTGGTAGTACTGTTAACTTTTGCAATGGTGGTGGCGCACAAAGCATGCAACTTTCTTGGTTCACCTGTTTGGTAGTGTACTCCGCCCACTTGTACCAGTCGTTATGATGCGCAATGTCCAACAGTTTTTCTTGTTTTAAGTCTATGTCTTCTTCATATCCTATCTCAGTGTAATTATCTTCTGCATCTCTACCCCATCCCCAAGATCTCTTCTTAATGTATTTGGGTGCAACATTACCTTGTTCTTGCTCAGTCACACTAGGATGAATCACTCCAGCTAAGGTCAGGTATGTCAATGTCTCTGAAGTCGGTTTCTGGGAGGTCAATTTCTGGGAACTCAATGTCCTGTAAGTCGAGCGTGGAGAATTCTTCATGTTGTGGTGACCTGCTTGTTGAAGGTCTCGGCTCTGGGGAATGATCTCTTGGGAGCCCTGGGTCTGAGGAAGGCACTGTAGCAAATGTATCAACAGCATGAACAGTGCTAGTGTCTCTCTCACCTTCCTGTTCCGTGTCCACTGGGAGGGGTGTCCCATCCTGTGTCTGCACTTCATCTCTTGCTTCAGTTCTTTCAGCAACCCTAGAATGAGGTTCATCAGCATCATTATTTTCTCCTGCAGACACTGTATCCACTCCATGTTCTTCCTGGACATCTTGTTCTATCTCTTTCTCGTCCCCCTCTGCACCATCCACCTGTTCTTCCCTTCTTTTTTGTCTTAGTCTCGGTACTCTGGTGCAGTGATTCAGATGGTACCATGTGGTGCTACCTTCTACCTGTACTGCTGTTGGGGTCGCTCTTACTACAGTGTATGGTCCTTCCCGTCTTGGCTCATTCCACCTTCTTCTAAAGACTCTCAAGTACACCTGATCTCCTGGAGTTACAGGGCAAGGTGCCTCTTCTTCTTCCCTAGTTCCCCTGCTCTGCTCCTGTGTGTAAATGGCCTCATGTATGTTAGTTAGCTGCCTTATGTATGTTCTTAGCTCATTTTGGAGCTGTTCCAGGGGCGGTCCTTCGTATGGTCCTCTTAAATGAGGAGCTGGCATGGGTCTACCTGTTAGCATCTCATGTGGAGTTAGATTACTTATTCTACTTGTTTGCATACGGTAACTCATTAGAGCAAGGGGTAGAGCCTCGACCCAATTCAGCTTGGTGTCGGCGCAAATTTTGTTAATTTTGGCCTTCAGAATCCCGTTAACCCTTTCAACGATACCCTGACTAGTTGGCCTATAGACGCAGCCTAGTCTTTGTTTTATTCTTAATTGTTGTAAAACTGTCTTGACTGCCCTTTGGATGAATGCTGAGCCATTGTCTGAACTGATTTGGGATGGTATGCCACATCTCGGGATCACTTCTCTGGTCAGAAACTTGATGACTGTTTGAGCTCCCTGATCGGCTGAAGGCTCCGCCTCTACCCATCTACTAAATCGATCAATAATCACCAGCATATATCGTTTTCCTCTTACTGACTTTATCATGTCAACATAATCTAGTACCAAGTGTTTAAATGGTCCTTCTGGAACAGGAATTGAGCCAATTGGTGTTCTGGTGCCTTTTCTTACATTGTTTTGGGCACAAATTTCGCATTCACTTAAAAATTCATCAATTCGTTGTTGTAAATATGGTGACCAAAATCCTTGTCGTTTAATTTTTCTCATAATCTCCCCCCTTGCGCAATGGTCAAATCCATGCGCATCTGTTATTAAGATTGTCAATAATTGGTTTGGGGCTATCATATATCCTTCATGAGAGCGATAAACCCCATTGACATCTCTTGTTGCCCCCCTTTGCTGCCATAAAGCTATTTCATATGGTGTTGCTCTATTCTGCATGTCTTTTATATTGTCCATAGTAGGAATAGGTTGAATCAAAACTGAGGGTGCCATTACAGCAAGTTGGCATCCCGAAGCCTGCTTAGCATGCAGATCAGCAGCATTATTTCCTTTGATGACAAAATCATTGCCTTTCTTGTGGGCTTGGCATTTAACTATAGCCAATTTTGTTGGGTACATCATTGCTGAAATCAGTTTAATAATCTGGTCTCCATGTTGAATTGGAGTTCCATCACTCTTTTTAAATCCTCTTTGTTTCCATACTGCTCCAAATAAATGGCATACTCCATGTGCGTATGCAGAGTCAGTGTAAATGTTAGCTGTCTGATTTTTTGCTAGTAAGCATGCTTCAGTTAGGGCTCTCAGTTCTGCCAATTGTGCCGAGCACGGTTGGTCACAATGCTGCACCACAACTGGAACAAATGAGTCACCCTCCCTTTTAACTACAGCAAAACCAGCATGATTCCCCAGATGATCTCTAAAGCATGAACCATCAACAAAATAATCTACTTCTGCATCTGTAATTGGGGTTGACTCTAAATCTGGTCTCAGGCGTGTAAATGCTAAGGAATCTGTTATACATTCATGTGGCTTTCCTTCACCTTCTAAAGGGAGGTAGTTTGCTGGGTTTACTGTTGAACATTTCTTTATGGTGACATCCGGGTACGTTAGTAAGGCAGAGTATGTTAAACTTCTTGCTTGGGTTAGTACAAACCTTCCTCTCTCCAGCAGTTCAGCTACTTTGTGATGTGTGTATATTATGACTGGATAGCCCATCGTCACAGAGGATGCCTTGTCATATCCAAAATATACGGCAGCCACTCCTTGTTGATAGCAAGGTGGATAGCCTTGAGCTACACTATCCAATTTTGTGCTATAGTAAGCGATTGGCTGCTTTTTTCTTCCACTGCATGTTTCTTGCATCAGGACAGCGGATGCAAAGCCATCTTTTCTGTTTGCTATATATAAATGAAAAGGCTTTTCATAATTTGGGGTAGCCAGTGCAGGAGCTGTTTGCAACTCCTTTTTTAATGTTTCGAAGGCTACCAAGGCTTCGGCATCCCATGTTAACTTTTCTCTAAGATTTTGCTGGCCTGTTTGTTTCATCAAGGCCCTTAGGGGAGCTAACAGCATAATCTTCTATCCAATCTGCACTAAATCCTGTCATTCCCAAGAATGTCATCATTTGTCCTACTGTTTGAGGTTGTGGCGCTTTACTTATACCTTCTAATTGGCTAGGAGAAATTGACTTTGTCTCATGTGCAATAATCCTTCCCAGGTATTCAACCTGTGGTAAACAATATTGTAATTTTTCTTTTGAGGCTTTATGGCCTCCTTCTGCCAATTTGGTAAGCACCTTAATGGAATCTTGATGACATTGCTCTAAAGTCGTTGAGCATATTAACAAATCATCTACATACTGTATCAGTGTGCTATCCAGCCTCAAATCTTCCAAATCCATCTTTAACACCTGGTTAAATACATGGGGGGAGTGCCTGAACCCTTGTGGGACCCGCGTGTATGTGTATTTTTTACCTTGATAGGTGAAGGAAAAAAGGTATCTGCTCTCTTCCGCCAATGGAATGCTGAAGAAAGCTGATGTGAGATCAATGACAGTAAAATAGTTAGCAGCAGGTGGAACATTTGTCAACAATGTATGAGGATTTGGAACTTCCGCTGGCCAATCCTCTACTACTTCATTAACTGCTCTTAAATCATGTACCAATCTCCACTTATTCTTATTTGCTTTTTCTACTGGCAAAATGGGAGTATTACAATAACTGTCTGTCTCAATCAACACTCCTGCTCTTATCAATCCTTCTATTGTCTTCCTAATGCCCTCTACTGCTTCTGCTTTTAATGGATATTGTTGTTTTCTGGGTAATACTGCTCCTGGCTTCGTTCTTATTGTAATTGCACTTGCAGACTTCACTAACCCTACATCTGTGTCATGCTTTGCCCATAATTCTGATGGGACTTTCTGTTCCATCTCCTGTATTAGTTCTTCAAATTTTGATTTCATAGATTTCTTTTCTGAAGTACTTTTTGCTTCTTTACTGTTCTTTACTTCATCCATTACTACTTTCGGTGTACCTTCCATTACTGTATGGCATACAATCTTTAAGTATGTTACATCTGGTGTTTGAAGAATGTAAGGATTCTCTGTGGCCTCCCACTCCTTTTCCTTAGCTTCTTTCATCATTGGCCCTAAATCTCTAGCCTGTCCTCCTTCTTTTACATATAGAGTGACATGTGGGGTTGATCCTCTTATTTTAAACCATTTTCTTGTGAAATCACATTCCTCTATTTGCAGTGCTGCTCCCATTGGTCCTACTACTAAATAGTGTGAAGTTAGGGATATCTGTTGCTTGTCTGTGTGTTCTAGCCAGTCTTTTTCTAATTCAGGGTTTCTTGTTGGATCATATATCATTGTGCAATGAAACTCAGTCTTTGGTTCTTCTGGGTTCCTCAGCTGTTCTTTTATATATCTCCCCCATTTACGTAATGTTTTTTCTACCCCTTCCTTTAAATCCCCTATCCAAAATATATTTGCTTGTGGCCCTATGGGGTTGTCTTCTTGTATGACAGTCATTTGTTTTACTGCTCTATTGTCAATATATATTCCTTCAGGGGAGCACCAAATTTGCAGATTTAACTTGCATATTGCGTCTCTTCCTAGCAGGTTGACTGGTGTCTGTTCTGATATTAGGATTGGAATTCTTACTTCAGAGTATTTTACTTTTATGCTGACTGGAGCCGTCATTGGAACTAACTGTGTTTGTCCCGAGAATCCTACTGTCTTGACATATTTTCCAGACTTGGGGAGGTGAGAGACGTATTCTGGGCTCAGACAACTGAAGGTGGCTCCTGTATCAAGCATCATTGGTGTTGCTTTGTCCTCTACTATCACCTGCATCATTGGTTCTTGATCAGCATTGCTAGATATTATTGGCAGCTGATTCCTCCCCGTAGGATTCTCTGGGCACCTCTAGTATCCCACCTCTGGACCACGCCATGGGTTGACTGGTCCTTGGACTTGCATTTGCTGGTTTTGTGCTTGGTTCATTAGTTGCATTTCTTGTGGCCATGGGTTAGTGGGACAGTTTTTCTTGATGCGTCCTGGTTGATTACATCCCCAGCAAAATCCTGATGGATTATTCATTCGCTGTTGATAGTTGTTGTTCTGTCTTCCTCTTCCTCTTCCTCGCTGTTGTTGCTGTTGCTGTGGGTTATATCCACTGTTTCTTTGTTCTGGCACATAAATGACAATCGGTGTATTTGGCTGTTGCACATTGCTTGATGTTGTATTCAGCTGTGTAGATGGGGGTGTCATCAGCTGGACAGGTGCCGCTGTCGGTACTGGTGCTGGTGTCATTGTTGTATTTTGGACTGGTGTCATAAGCTGGGGTGGTGCCACTGATGCTTGTGTGGGCACTCCTGGGGCATTTACTGCTGCCATTATTGCTGAATCATCACTGTCTCTTATTGCTGTCTGTCCTCGCTTCTTTTTTGTTGTCAGTTCTTCAAGTTGGAGTTGTGCCAGTCTCCTCTGAAGCTCTCTCTCTTGATTCTTTAACTTCTGTTCACTTTTCCTGTATTGTTCCACAGCATGAGTCACATGATCACAGAATTCTTTCGTTGTCTTGGAGTTCAATCCCACTACATCTTCCAGCTTTCCTTTTACCATCGGTGGCATAGCTTCCACTATGGCGTTCCTGAACAGTGCAGTCATTATTGGATCTTGTTCTGGGTCTCTTTCTAAGTCTTGTTTCCATCTTCTTAATTGGCGCTGGACATAGGTAGTGGGATTTTCTGCCTCCCCCAAAGGTTCTCCTTTCAGGAGCTTGGGGTCCATTTGTGCTGGGTACATGTCTCTCAGGGTTCTCCACATCCTGGCACGGCATCTGTCCAACGGAAGGGCATCAAGTCCTGTTTGTTCAACGGCCGCACGCAGTCCCGTTTCCATAAGGATTTCATTTGTTCTGGCTCCCCCCACGCTTCTTGCCAACAGTGCCTTGACATCTCCAATGGCCAATATCTTTCCCATTGTTTCCTCTTCCACCTGTCTGATCCATCTTCCTGCTCCTTCATGTATGTCTGGCAGTCAGGCTATCAAGCCTTCAAGATCTTGTCCCGCCCATGGAATATACTCTCCTTGTCGTCCTTTAATAAGGATTGGGCACTGTACAGCTTCTTCTTCCAGGTGTTCCACCTGAATTTCCCTTTCTTCCATCGTAGCACTTGGTGGTCTGGTTCTTAGAGTGGCATCTCCTGTTACAGCGCTTGATGGTCTGGTTCTTAGTGTGGTGCCTCTTCTCCAGCGCATCTCAGGTTCCGTATTCTCCAGCAACAGCGTTCCAGAAACTCGCTTGTATTCTCGGGAAGGGCTGCTGGAATGAGATCGTGATTTAGGTGACTTTTTCTTGCTCATTTTGTTCAGGCTCTTCCGCATCTCTTCGGTTTCTTGCAGTATTTGTTTTCTTATCTCTTCAGCTTCCTCCCTCATCAGCTCTAGTTCCTCCGCCCTTCCATCTTTGAATGTTTCTTGCACTATTTCATTCACTTCTGTTGCTGCAGTGTTTAGTGTAAGCTCTCTCAGTGCTTGGTTTGCATAACGGTATGGGTCTTCTGCTGTCTAGCTTGCGGTGTCTCCCCCTCCTCCATTCTTTTTCTCTGAAAGTCCTTTTTTTAATTGTACTGGGGCTTCCCTTCCCTTTTTATCATGGAACTGGTCCAAGTAGCTTCCTCTCATTTCCTGGCCACTGGCCATGGACAGTTCACTCCTTCTTGTGAGGGAATCATCTCTCACTCCTGGAGGTTCCATCTCATTATGCTCTCTGTCTTCCCTATAGTATAGTCTGGTCTGATTCCCTACTATTCCCCCTTCTTCTGACTCTTCTTCAACTGTCATTTGTCCTGTCACATGCAGCTGAGCATCTATCAATGGCAGTTGCTTAGTAGCGGCTGGATATAGTGGTGCATATGGGGGTGGTCTCTCCTCTCTCACTACCTCCTCTTTTCCTTTCTTCATCTCACTTTTCTTTTCCTTAATCAGCTTCACCCCCCAATCTCTAAATAATTTAAGAACTTCCTGTTCCTTCATTCTTTTTCCCTCCCTTTTTTTAGTCTTATCATGGGCCTTGTGGTTTTTTATTAGAGCCTCCATTTCTCTGCACATGCGCAGATCAAATGTTCCCTCTGCCGGCCATTTTGTGTTTAACTTTTTGGTCCTTTTTTCCCACTTTCTGGATAAGTTTCTAATCGTATCTCTGCATATTGGGTATTGTGTTATTATTTGTTCTACAGGGGTTTCTTCTTTTTGTGACGTCGAAGCCATTGTCTTAAGGTTACTTTGTTACTCTTTCTCAAGGAGCTTGATTCTGTTTTGATGTTGAAATTGATTAATCAATTAACCAATTAATTATTCAATCTTATCAGCTCTGCTGTTCTGTTCTCAAAATAGTAGCCTTTTAGCCTTGGGGTTTCGTATGTATTTTAAAACTGCTTTTATCTGTACCTCAGTCAATGGCTTCGATGACACACCTTCCAGCTCTAGCCAATTGTCGTTGTTGCGCTTCCAAAGAATATCTTCCCCCAAGCAGATCAGTTCAAAGTCCCAGAGCTCGTTCTCATCAACCTTCCGACCCCTCAACGTAACTCCTCCTGCCCAATATGAATAGGTAAGGCATGGGGTTAGTTTAGTGTCAAACCCTCCAACTATTGTTATTGAAATTTGCAATTCACTTTTCATGCATTTTATAAAATCCAATGGCTCAAACACTTCAATCAGGGCTTCCCTTTCATGTTGTTTTAAAATCTTTCTCCCTCTGCATCCTCTCCTACTCTTTTTCTTTTCCCTCTTGGTATCCATTCTCTTATGACTTAGGCTGAGCTTCTGCTTCTCCCTCAGTGTTATGCGTTTCAACCAGTAGGTGGTGTATGTGTTCTGGGTTGCCTCTAAAAATTACCAACACTGCCAATCTGTCAAGTGTCCAATTTGTAGTGGGGAGGGGTCTGACCCCTCCTTCTCTTCTGTGTTCACAGAGGATGTCACTCTCCCACTCTACTGGCCTCGCCCATGGGCTCACTCTGATGTAGATGTTTTTGAGCACAGTTGCTCCTCCCAGACCTTTAGGCCAGCGCTGCCTTGCTTTCAGTTTCAAATATGGGACAAACACTGGAGGCAACTTCAACTCTGTCTCTATCAGCAATATCTCTAAGAGATGCACTCTCGTGGAGCAGAACTGGTTTAGGAATGATCCCAAATTTTTCAAATTTATTTGTTTCTTAATCTCCTCATGCCAGTCTATTTGAGGCCATTCACTTTCAATTTGTTTTATGTTTGTAATCTTTGTGAGACTTTGCAAGAGCTCATCCTTCTTTTCACTTGTTAAGACTTCTCCCTGACCTTCAGCATTCACATACTCATGTTCTAACCAAAAATGCCTTTTAATTCCTTTTGACTCAATTAGTGCTTTCTGGTAATTTTGATATTGTCTCTGCTCTATATCTCTTCTTCTATATCCTTCCCTATTGTTACTGCCAACCCCATCACACATACTGTAAAAAGACAGAATTTCACTGTATCTCAGCACACACCTATACTTCCTCTGATACACTTATCTTCTGTGTTTAAACAATCATATGCTCATTCACACCTCACATTCACACACCCGGGTTTTCAGACACACTTTTTCTAATTTATAATATTTTAATAGCTTTTGGGAGGGCAAAAATATATTTCATTCTCCTATTTTCTTCCCAACAGTGGCTGTGTCTCTTTATCTGGATCACAGCGTTTGCAAGTTGGAGAATGTCCAAACAGACAGCAAAGCCAATTTCTAGGGATATTTTTAGTTTTTTTTTATTCTTTTTACAAGTATTATTTCTTTTTGCTTTTCGTTCTTATCTTTCATTTGTACTCACTTAGCCCTTTTTAATTCAAAGGGTACCATGCAGAGGCATACTGCCAATGCCCATGCAACAGTTTTGTGGGAGTTAGGCTAATTTCTCCTGTTTTTCTATTCAGTCTGGGTCTCCAAGACGGAACACTGAAAGCTAATACTATTGTCTGTCCTTCAGTTAAATGTGAATTTATACCAGCAGTTGCAAACACAGACAATATGGCTGGGTCTGACAACAACAGTTGTTCAATTTTCTGTTCTTTATGCCTTCCCAACAGTCTTATACAGCAGCGCGCTCCCACTGGAGCAAACAAATATATCTTATTCCACACAGTCCCCTCCAATCCTAACCTCTGCTCCTCTGATGTGATTGGGACAACTCTTTTCCACGGCACACAAACTTGTCCAATCATGTATTCCCACAAAACCCTTAGCCTATGTACAAAGCAATTTTAAGTACAATTAGACACTTCTGTAATTTTTTCTCTTATTCTACAGATTATATACATACAGTTTACACCTCTTTATCTATCTTCTCCCTTGAATTCACTTTTACAGCACTCTCCCTATCCTGACAGCTCAGGCGCTTCTCGTCTGGCTCAATCAAACTTGGATCACTTCCCAGACAAGTGCACCCTTACAGACACACACACATACATCTGCTTCTTCTGCAGATGAGCACAAAGCACTTGCTTGTGCTGAATGCACCTCTTGCATTCATTCAAACGCACTTCTTGCGTTTGTTTTCACACAGCACTTCTTGCATGTGTTGAATGCACTTCTTGCATTCAGACGCACTTCTTGCGTCTACTTTTACTTCACACAGCACTTCTTGCATGTGTTAATCTACGCATGCGCTTTCTCTAAGACCTGGAAATTACTTCTGTCTTTTCTCACATTATTCATGTGTTTCAAACATTTATTCAGTAATAATTAATTATAGGTTCGTTTAGTAAGGCAACAGGTTTTTACCCAAGGCAGCGGCTCACAAGGGACCACACAAAACAAAATATAAGCAAAATTGCTTACCTTGTATTGGTTTGGCGCGCCTTTTGTTTTGTGAGGCCTCGTGCCAGCCCGCCCCGGGCTTCAACCCAGCCCTTTCCTGCTCCTGGCAATTGGACTCGCCAAATTATGTCGTGGCAGATTCTAAGTTCTTGATTGCCTTCAATTCTTTAAAGAAATTCTCTCAGAGTCGAATTTCCAGGTCTCAGAAGAAATTAACTTTATTGTTGGGACAACAAAGTGAGATGCAGCTGTTCATCTGACTCTTTCATGGTAAAGCTTAATTTCTTATACTCTTTTCTTATCACTTTTTATCCAATTAGCGCCCTTTTTCTTTTTGGCTCCACCTTTCAGTTTCGCCACAATTATACGCAAACTTTGTCACGTACCATATTTATTTGTGGAAAATCCCCAGCTTTCTTATTTTTTAAAAAACACTTATATAACCGTTTCCCAGCAATATATACCAGTAATATGACAGTTTCCCAGCGCTTCACGCCAGTTTTTCCCGTACAACCAATTTAATATCTCTTGTTTCTCATGCCTTGATGTTTTTGACGAGCGACAGACCTTGAAATTTGGTACACAGCCGAGGCCCGCTTATACTGCGGCTAAGGCCTAGTGAGGCCTACTAAGGCCTAGTGAAAATGAATTTCTTCTACACAATATGCACATTTGTTCTTTTCTTATTGTTGCGACTAAGTTATTTATTGCAACGACTGAGTTATTCGATTTTAGACAAAGGTTGCATTTGACTGTTAGCCTATGTTCTTGTCCTTATCTGTGATAAACTCTAAGCAATGCGCATCCATCTCGCGAATGTACAGTAGAGATGTGACGGTGTGGACATTTTCCCACCGGTTAATCAAAGTGTGATGTGACAACACCGGTAATAATGGTGTCCCAGACTCTGTGCGGCCAAGCAGATTTTAGTTTTGGTTCAGAATTAGCCTATTATTCTTAATGAAAAACACAACAAACTCCCTTTAATAGGCGCAAAATCTTCCGCGATCATCTTGTCTGTCAGCTCAAAATCTGACTCCTCACTCGTTGCTCAGCAGACACCTTCAGTTTTTATTTTAACGGCCTGTTCTCTAACTGAACTAAATTACTTTATTACTATAAAAAATCAAAACGATGGTGTGCAGTAGTCTTATTCGATCATCTTCACCCAAGTGTTGTTTATACTTTAGTTTGGCTCAGCAGCGCCCGCCTTGTCTCTTCGACGCGCTTGCCGTTGTGCTATTCTTTTAAACGGCAGAGCCTTTAAACCTTCTTTAGCCACTTTTCCATTGGCCAGCACGAGCACAGAGGCTGAAATCATGCCTGCGGCACTTCTGTAAAATCCACACTAAACACGCCTTCACTGGACTCTGTCACACAATATACAAATGTACAGCAGCAAGAGATGAATGAAGTAAATCGCTAGACAAATATATCAGAAGCTGTCATTTAGTCTTTATTTACTAACCTGGACACCACATGTGGCTGTTGACTGACCACGCACAGGTAATAACTTGCATGTTTTATTCGTTAATGTACCGCTTTTTTTCCCTTTTCCTTTACTTTTTTTTGGGGGGGGGGGGGGGGGATATTCTACTGAAAATGTTCTGAGTAAAATATTCCTGAAAGTTCATTAGTAATGCCTTACACTACTGCGTATTCTTTGCAGAATGAGTTTTCAAATGCTGTTTCAGGTTTGAGTGATATGAGAAACTCTTCTCACACTGGAGACACTTGTAAGGCTTCTCTCCGGTGTGAGCTCTCATGTGAACCTTAAGCTGATCTTCAATCGTGAAGCTCTTTCCACACTGAGGGCAGGTGAAAGGCTTCTCTCCAGAATGAACTCGCATGTGAATCTTAAAACTTTCTTTTTGTTTGAAGCTCTTTCCACACATTTTGCAGGTGTAAGGCTTCTCTCCAGTGTGGATTCTCATGTGGGTCTTAAGATTTCCTTTTAGTGAGAAACTCTTCTCACACAGTTTGCAGGTGTAAGGCTTCTCTCCAGTGTGAACTCTCATGTGAACCTTAAGCTGGTCTCTCATCGTGAAGCTCTTTCCACACTGAAGGCAGAAATAGGGCTTCTCTCCAGTGTGAGTTCTCATGTGAGTCTTAAAACTTTCTTTTTGTTTGAAGCTCTTTCCACACAGTTTGCAGGTGTAAGGCTTCTCTCCGGTGTGATATGTTATGTGGACATTAAGTTCTTTTTTTTGTTTAAAACACTTTCCACACTGAGAGCATATGAACGGTCTCTCTCCGGTGTGAACTCTCAAATGAATTTTTAGATTTCCGTTTTGTGAGAAGCTCTTTCCACACTGTTGGCAGGTGAAAGGCTTCTCTCCGGTGTGAATTCTCAAGTGGTCATCAAGGTTTTTTTTCAGTGTAAAACTCTTTCCACACTGAGGGCATATGAACGCCTTCTCTCCAGTGTGGATTTTCAGGTGGAGTTTAACATTTTGTTCTTGTGTGAAACTCTTTCCACACTGTTGGCAGGTAAAAGGGCTCTCTCCAGTGTGAAATCTCAAGTGGGCTGTCAGGATTTTCTTCTGGTTAAAGCTCTTTCCACACTGAGAGCATGTGTACGGCTTCTCTCCCGTGTGAATTCTCATGTGGGTCTTAAGATTTCCTTTTAGTGAGAAGCTCTTCCCACACAGTTTACAGGTGTGAGGCTTCTCTCCTGTGTGGATTTTCATGTGGACTTTAAGGCTGTCTTTTCGACTGAAACTTTTTCCACATTGTTGGCAGGTGAAATGACTCTCTTCCGTGATTTTAAGGGTTGTAGTTTCTGTTTTAGGAGTCTGTGAGTAACTAAAAGATTTTTCCCCAGTCGTAAAATAATGACATTTCTCATGCTGATCTTTCTCTTCCATTTCATTCAGTTCTTGACTCTCCTCTTTCAGTGCCATCAGGTCTAGGGTAAAAAGAAACAAAAAAAGTTTAATGGCACAAAACCAGTTAGACATGTGAAACATCAAATCCAACATGCATTTGTTATTTTACATTTAATCATTTAGCAGACGCTTTTATCCAAAGCTACTTATAAAAAGGGGAGGGAAATAGAACCAACAAAACAAACAAGGGCAACAACCTGCAAGAGCTGTAGGAAGTCTCAGTTAATCGAGCACAGTACACAAACTATTTGTTTTCTTTTTTTTCAAACAAACAAACAAACAAACAGAAAATGTAATTTGTTTGTTAAGTACTAGTCTTTACTGGTCAGGTGTAGTTGGAAAAGGTGTGTCTTAAGATGCTTTTTGAAAATGGCTACAGACTCGGCTGCTCGAATTGAGATGGCATGTCGTTCCACCAGGTGGGAACAGTCCAGGAAAATGTCCGTGAGAGTGATTTTATGCCTCTTTGGGATGGAACCACGAGGCGTCGTTCACTTGAAGAACGCAAGCTTCTGGAGGGTGTGTAAGTCTGAACAAGCGAGTTTAGGTATACTGGTGCAGAGCCAGTGGTTGCTTTGTATGCGACTGAGGCAAGCACCGGTGCAGTTTGATGAAGAGAGGCGTAACATGCGCTCTCTTCGGCTCATTAAAGACCACTCTCGCCGCTGCATTCTGGATCAGCTGCAAGGGTTTGATAGTGCATGCTGGAAGCCCAGCCAGAAGAGCATTACAATAATCCAGTCTGGAGAGAACAAGAGCTTGAACCAGGAGTTGTGCAGCCCGTTCTGATAGGAAGGGTCTAATCTTTCTAATGTTGTATAAAGCAAATCTGCAGGACCGGGCTGTTGCAGTAATGTGGTCAGTGAAGTTTAACTGGTCATCAATCACAACTCCAAGGTTCCTGGCTGTCCTGGAAGGAGTTATGGTTGATGAACCAAGCTGAATGGAGAAATTTTGATGAAGTGCTTGGTTGGTTGAGACAACAAGTAATTCTGCAAGATTGAGTTCAAGGTGATGCTCCTTCATCCAGCCAGAAATGTCAGTCAGGCAAGCAGTGATACGAACATCAAATGTAGGGTTATGATTGTAACCCTTGTTCTCTGAGAAGGGAATGAGACACTGCATCGGAATGACACATGCTTCCTTAGCATTGCGTATAAACATACGCCGTTCACAACAGCGCTAGCTTTTCGCAATGAAGAAAGTCTATCCCAGGCTGAAACTGGTGTGCTCCGGGGCTGCAGCTGGATATATCTCGTTGGACATGGCCTCACTTGTGGACCCACGGTTCAAGGACAAATACATACCAAGTTAAAAGATCAATGCAGTGAAAAAACAAGCTGTATTAGAGGCAGAATCTCTGCTGGCCGATAAGGGCAGCTATCAGCCTGACCCAGCTGTGCCCACTGCACCTATGCCTACAGACCAAGTAGAAATAATGCCACCAACAGCAAATAAGAAGAAGTAGTCACTTGCAAGCTTCTTTAAGCAGAGCACAGCACCACAATCAGCACACCACTGGCACAGAGGGAGGCAATTGAAACTGAACGTTCAGGCTACTTGCAGTCAGTTAATGCAGAGAGTGATTCCGATCCTCTCAAATGGTGGAAGGAACATGAAACACTCTTTCCAGCACTGAGCCAACTGGAAAGGAAGTATCTTTTGGTATCAGCTACCAGTTCCCCTTCTGAAAAGGTTTTCAGTTGCAGTGGTAACATTGTAACCTGCCACAGCCCTGAAGCCTGAAGCTGATGATAGGCTAGTTTTCCTTGCACATAATCTCTGCGATATATATACTATTGACAGAATCGCCAAAGTGTCCCGTTTACGCGCCCAGCTCTGTCCTCCTTGGCAGGTGCAAACAAACATATATGCCTCAGATCTGGGGGAAGGTATGTGATCTTCAAACTTTATTCTTAGAGGAGGTAATATATAGGAAAAAGAGGCATATTATGGATTTGACCAATGAGAGAAGGATTACATCACATATACATCTCATGATATGAGGACATGATACACGTGTTGTATGCATTACATAGAACACATCTGGTAATCATTATATGAACCAGCACTACATGGGGATCCACTCCATTAGTTATTTTTACAATGCCTTTATGACATTTTATTTGGATCTTTAAGTTTGAGAGGAATAATGGACTTTAAATGGAGCAACAGAAATCCCTCAGGTTTCATAAAGAATATCTTCATTTGTGTTTGGAAAGACATGATGGTGAGTTCATGATGACAGAGCTTACATTTGTGGTACATAGGTTAATGTGTGTTTGTGTGAATTATACCTTATAAATAGGCCGACTACAGCAAGTTGAGCCTTGGATAAAGCAACTCTATGCCGCGAATCATATCGTTTCCATCAACGATACATATTGTCTCATTTTCATATCACAATATATCGTTTAACAATATATCTTTACACCCCTACTAGAAATCTAGTCCTTCCTGATTATTGAATTCTGGCTTAGTAACTGTTATCTCTATTTTACTGTATTTTATTATTGTTTTGTACAGCACGTTGGTCAGTGTATGCTGAATTTAAATGTGCCCTATAAATAAAATGTACTTACTGGTGACATCCACACTCTCAGAAAAAAAGGTACAGTGCTGTCACTGGGGCGGTACCCTACGGTACAAAAGTGAAAAGGTACATCTTTGTACCTTACTCACCCCTAAATGGTACATATTAGTACCTTTTCGGTTTTGTACCTTAGAGAAGAGTTAGAGAAGGGACCGCACCCGTTTGATCCTCAGTTTCTTCATGTTTGACTCTGAATGTTTCTTCAATCTTCACATCTTCTCTCTCCTCTTTAATAAACGGCATCTTTATAATAGTGGATCTCAGTCGCTCCAGCAGGAGTTCTTCTGTGTGTTTGGACACTGTCATGTTTAAGATGAGAATAATGAACAGGATCCACACTAAATCTAATAAACACTAAAAGAAGTTCATTAATGTTATTAATACATTATTACATTTTACATTCAAAAATAACTAATTTGACAGTTCTCTATATAACTCTCTGAACGGGTTGTACTGATTTAAAAACTTTAAATGATTAAAAACACAAACCCTTCTTCAGCAGAATCACAGATGCAGGAGTGTGTCGCAGCCTTATGACGTCATGACGCCACACCAAAATAAAAGTCCTGTTCACAATTATAGAAATTCACATACAGAAAACATATTCAAAGGATCAAATCATCAAGAATAAAATCAAGTATCTTGATCTTCATATTCTAAAGGATTGGGGAAAGCATATATTTCAAAGTTAAGATTTTCTAGTAAAAAAATAAGTTTTTGCTTGCATTATTGTTATATAAATATCCGTCTTATTCCTTCTCGGTTTCTTCAATAAATAAAATCAAATTTCATCTTTGTTTTGTTAAAGTGCATTTTATCAAAAGGGTCGTGACTTTACTGGATCACACTGATGATGGGTTTAAAAAATACATTTTAATTGCCTGAGTGTACAACTCTCTCTCTCTCTCTCTCTCTCTCTCTCTCTCTCTCTCTCTCTATATATATATATATATATATATATATATATATATATATATATATACAAAAAATTAGCACTCCTCCTCCCCCTGCAGCCGGCTAGTCTCGCCTTTATTTCAGGCGAGGCAAGGCGCATCATGAAACTTCACTTTGCCCTCAGTCAAAATGATTTGGTAGGCAACAATAGATTAATTGGACCAAAGATCGCCCATTAGATGTACACAAGATGAATTATATCTCATGTTTAACCTCTACAGAGACATCCGAGCCAGCGGCAAACACCTGAAGGACTGGCCAAGAAAAGGCTGCTCTCGCCAGGGTTAACGAGCGCTGAGCACCCGGTGATCGCCTATATCTCACAACTCCAAAAACGCAGGATTATTTTTTAAAATAGGCGCTCTCTTTATAAATAAACAACATATTTTAGCTTTAAACAACTACACCCTAGTGAAAAAACAGTATACTAAGTTTACTTGCGGCCAGACTCATTTTCAGTATACCTGAAGTGTGTTAATGACTAGTTAACTTGAAGTGTGCTATTTTGACACAACTAATTTTGTACTAAGTATATTTAAGTTGTAATTAAATTGTGTTAAAGCACAACTTTAAGTGTATTTAGTATACTTTTGTGTGCTAAATTGGAACAACTTTAAGTATACTTAGTACACTTTAAGTATAGTGACTAATTACGTGCTTTAGTGATATTAAATGTGCTTTATTTGTATTATAAGTATATTTTATTTGTGTTAAGTATATTTTATTTGTATTATAAGTACACTTTATTCGTGTTATAGCACACTTTATTTGTATTATAAGTATACTTTATTCGTGTTATAGCACACTTTATTTGTATTATAAGTATACTTTATTCGTGTTATAGTACACTTTATTTGTATTATAAGTACACTTTGTGTTATAGTACTTTATTTGTGTTAATAAATTACAAATAAATTACCAGTATATTCAGAACACACAAGCAATATACTATGAATATAATATTGTATTTACCTTGACTCATTCAAATGACTAAAAATATACACTTTGTAGTCAATAACAATACAGTGTGTTATTACTTCGCTGTACATTGTACAATATACTTTGAATTACATAATGTCACACAATACAGTATTTTAAATGTGCTACATTACGTTTTAATGAATTACTTACTGACTTACTTTCCCTATGTTGAATGCATTTTGTTTTCAAGGACATTACAATAAATTAATCAAATCTAACACACATAACTAATGAAGAGACATTTCATTAAACAAGCCCACCGATTTTTATAAATGGTTTCACATGGTTTCAGCAAAGCTAAACAAAATTAACTTACTATGTTTTTCATTAAATTAACACTGGAAGATGTTAGAAAACATATCATTGAACTAATTCCACTGACCATCTCTATACATAAATATAAATTACGAATTATATTCAATTTTCTGGTGAGCTGCTCATTACGCTTGCGTCTGATGACCGCTTACACAGGGACAGTTGACAGCAAACACTCGTGAAGAACGCAATCTGTTAACAGAATATACGAGATAAGGGCAGGTGCATGTTTATTCAACTTTTTATTCGCGTTTAGTGACATTACCATAGGCCTATTACTTACCTCCAAACAGAAGGACTATTCCCAGTGCTTTTCGGGATCGCGTAACGTTTGGCCATTTTATTCCAAAACAGTTTATCAAGGTCAGGCAGCGATGTGACGTAATTGAACTGGTCTGAAGAATGAGCAATGTGCTTTCCGCTCTCAGTGTTTTATTAAATAATTAATGTAACGCAACATTGTACTTCACCTGCAAGGCTGTAAACCTCCCGCGAGTGAGCGTCATAAGGACGAGTACCGTCAGCAGCTCTGCCTCTGATTGGCTGCAGGCATTGAGCAACACAATCTGATTGGTCACAGACCAATGAAGAGACATTTGAATTCCGATAAGAAACAACTATTTAACTCATATTTTCTTGCGTTGTATTTTAAGTGTGCTGTTGGATTCTTCTTTGCCAGTGTAAACTTATTAAACATATTTACACTTAAATCACAACTAAAGTAGGGCTTATAGCATACACTGCATATATTTAAAACGGGCTTTTAGTCCATATTTTATTTAGGCCTATATAATAATAATTTATTATCACTTATTTATTAATGCTTAAGCTTGAACAGTTAAGCATGAATATACCTTAAACAGTATTTATAACTTTTTATACAGCTTAATGATATTAATTATGTATTTTTAAAATATGCTTTTAGTGCATTGTTAACAATGACAATCTTGAGCATAAGTTTAAAATATATAAAAAATATATTTTAAAGTAATGTTCAAATAAGTACACTTTACAAAAGTACACTGAACTTTCATTTAAAGTATATTTTTCTAAAATATATTTTTAGAAAATATACTAAAATACAATTATCTTAAAGTGTGTTAAAAGTTGTATTGTGAAATATGATGCTAATATATTTTTTATATATTTAGAAATGGTACATGTTTTGTAAGTATATTTCTAATATACTATCGGAAGAGAGAATATATTTGAAATACAATAAAGTATACTTTTTTTCACTAGGGCATTATCAACTGAAAAGCATTAAAACTACACTTAGTGACAAAAATATAGTATTTTTAAATTATGCAGGGTTCCTCATCACGTCACTTTACCACGTGACAGCCGCAAGTAGGCTCCTGATTGGTTAACACGCCGCGAATTGACGCCAAAGTTCAGATTTTTCAACTCGGGTGTCAGTCGAGCGCGTGAATGCACAAAACACACAACTCACGCAAGACGCTCAATTCGCGCCAAATTCACGTCATTCGCCTGAACTGGAATCGCGAATGAGGCGGAAATTTGCAAAATGAATATGTAGTATATAGCCTACTGTACATAATAAGGAAAAATGTGTTTGTCTTAGCACTACTTTAAACATTTATTGGGTCAAATTATCAAATTATGTGCTTGCATTCAATAATAATATTCACTTGTGTGTGCTTATAAAAGTATCATTTTTCATTAAAAATGTTAGGATGCAAGTTATTAACGTTTTAAAATTTCACATTTAAAGAAATCTTGTGTTTCATCATATCTAAATATTTATTAAAATGCAAGACTCCAATACTATTTTTGAGCAACTAGATTAGATACATGTATTTTTATTAAAAAAAGCCATAAGGCACCTACTGGGCAATGGCATTACACATGAAAATTATTATTTTTTTAGCCACAAAATGACTCTAATTTGCCTCTTTGAATTTGAATTCTCTCTTTTAACTTTAATCACTACACTAATTGTAATATAAATAAGAAGAAAAAAAAATGTGGTCACTAATTGACAATAATTGTTGCACAAATTGTATTTAGTACCAACAGATCTCCCCAAAAGATCTCCTCAAAATATTCAATAAATATTACTGAACTAAAATATAGAACATTTATTTAATTGGAAAATAGTTACGTGTATGGTCACATTTGACCATAAATGAGTATGAGTGTGACCAATTAGTAAGGAATACCTGAGGGCAAAATAAAAGAATAACATTAAATTTATAAAGCTGCATCTTAAACACTCTCCATAATAAAACTATCCTGTAAATATTGTTGACTTAATAATCAATGCACACTATGCTGTACTGTTTACGTGCAGCAAACATCGGTATAGTTTTGTTGTGTATCCGCTTAAGCCATTCAAACGCGCACAGAGCTAGAAGTATTGAGTGCTCCATGAACCACGTGACCGCCAGGAGATGATAGCATGTCGCAACTCCGTTTTTCAACGACTCTGGATTTAACATTATGCTACATTAGTGCCAAAACGTTATTTATTGTTTGAATTTTGCATTGAAACTGCCAAAAAAAATTATGTTTAATATCTTTGCTTTGTATATTTGTTTAGTAAAAGCAGGTTTGGGCGTTTGGCATTAGATTAAATTGGGCAGAGTAAGGCTGCTTTCACACCTGCCTCATTTAGTTCGGTTGAATCGTACTAGAGTTCGTTTCCCTCTTTGGTGCGGTTCGTTTGGTCAGGTCTGAAAGTATGAAGGTAAATTGATGCCATATAGAATTGCAAGCGTAGGGTAAGATTTGTGAAAGTGTACATAAGATTGCAAGCGTAAATTAAATTTGCATGCACAAGATAAGTTTTGCAAAGGTGTAAATTGCCTTGCAAGTGTAAGAAAAAAATATTTGCAGCATTTTACTGTTATTCATAAGTGTAATTCATGTATTGTGAAACTGCAGCTTCATGTTAACGCAAAATAAATATGATCTGTATTCTTCTGACTTCCATTTTTCTGCGCTTACCCTTTTGACACGTTTATTTCGCCAAAATACGGCCAAAAGCATTGCACGCCTGTGAACATCGATTTGCAAGCGGAAAAAACAGAGTCAGGAACTGCGAAATAGATTGAGCGTGTAAAACCAACCTTTGTGTAAAAAAAATAAACTGTTGCAACTGTCTAAATGACTTGTTGTGTGCGTAGGGCAAATAAAGGCTCCCGAAATAAACCGATTTGCACAGTTCCGTCTTTCTTTTAGCTGCGCTTACAGTTTTGGCACGATTCTGTCACTGACTGAGTTTATCAAGCACGAGGAGGAAGGCGGGTCCACCTTCTTCTGGAGCCAATCAAATGAGCTGCTCCATTTACTCTTATCTGATTGGTTCAACCAAGTTGGTTCAAACCTCAGACGCCAGAACACATCTTTATCTTCATTTTACTTTTAATGCACAAATACATATAAATAAACAAACAAATAAATAAATAAAGCACAATTGCTTAATAATCTGTGCACCATTAGGTTTAAGACTTATATGTTTCCATCCTGAATTCTGAGCTGGTGTGTTGAGAAAGAAAATGTATGTGAATTCAGTGCATGTATCATCATCATCATCATCATCATCATCGTCATCATCATCATCATCCTGCCAGATTTAAGTTTGTAATCTTGATACTGCTAAAAGTAGACCTAGTATTTGCACTGCATGCATAATATCACCTGACTACTGATCAGAGGCGATTCCAAAATTATTATTATTATTATTATCATTATTAGTAGTAGTAGTAGTAGTAGTATTTTGCTAAAATTAGTTCATGATAACAAAAATATGTTTTCCTTTAACATGTATTTTAAGGGTACCTCTAAATTATGCACCATTTATCATCTGTAATGCCATCGTTTAACCTCTAGATGGCGGTATATCCATGCTGTATGGCTGTGTATTCCTTGTTTGCTGAATTTTGATTCAGACATAAATAAAAAAAGTTAGTTTGCATTTGATTTGGATATATATATATATATATATATATATATATATATATATATATATATATATATATATATATATATATATATATATATATAAATATGAATCATTATAAAAGGCTACTCTTTGTCAAAGTTGAGTTTTATATTGATTTGAAGTATCAGTTTTGTATTATCCTACAGTCAAATCTGGACAAAGACAAAGCATTTCCTTTTTCATACTAACTATATAATAGCTTGATCTGTCTACACAACTACACGATCACTAATCAGAATCAATATTGACAGTGACCAGAACGATGTTTCAAAATATATAATTGATTGTTAAATACCATGAAATGTGGTCTGAAAAAATTATTCAGAATGGTATTGTTACATGGCTTTTAAAGAATGCGAATGAAATGTTTTGATTGTGAAGTTTAACATCAGCTCAGTGGTGTTTATATATATATATATTTTTTTTTTAATTTATTTATTTTATTTTATTTATTTATATATATCAATACAATTCCAAAGCAATGACTACACCAGCTCGAAATTCAGGATGAAAACATACGTCTAAAATGCACAGCTTATTTAGCAATCGTTATTTATTTATTTGTTTGTTTATTTATATGTATTTGTGCATTAAAAGTAAAATGAAGATAAAGATGTGTTCTGGCGTCTGAGGTTTGAACCAACTTGGTTGAACCAATCAGATAAGAGTAAATCGAGCAGCTCATTTGATTGGCTCCAGAAGAAGGTGGACCCGCCTTCCTCCTCGTGCTTGATAAACTCAGTCAGTGACAGAATCGTGCCAAAACTGTAAGCACAGCTAAAGAAAGACGGAACTGTGCAAATCGGTTTATTTCGGGAGCCTTTATTTGCCCTACGCACACAACAAGTCATTTAGACAGTTGCAACAGTTTATTTTTTTTACACAAAGGTTGGTTTTACACGCTCAATCTATTTCGCAGTTCCTGACTCTGTTTTTTCCGCTTGCAAATCGATGTTCACAGGCGTGCAATGCTTTTGGCCGTATTTTGGCGAAATAAACGTGTCAAAAGGGTAAGCGCAGAAAAATGGAAGTCAGAAGAATACAGATCATATTTATTTTGCATTAACATGAAGCTGCAGTTTCACAATACATGAATTACACTTATGAATAAATGTAAAATGCTGCAAATATTTTTTTCTTACACTTGCAAGGCAATTTACACCTTTGCAAAACTTATCTTGTGCATGCAAATTTAATTTACGCTTGCAATCTTATGTACACTTTCACAAATCTTACCCTACGCTTGCAATTCTATATGGCATCAATTTACCTTCATATGAAAGCAGCAATCGCACTCGGGTGCACACCAAAAGCGGACCAATCAAGCGGACCGAGACCTCCTTGAAGAGGTGGTCTCGGTACGATTTCAAACGAACTCTGGAGCGGTTTGTTTGTAGTGAGAACGTGATCCGACCTCGAACAGAACCAACTGCAAAAGTACTGATCATTTTTGGACTGAACCAGCTGCCGTAGTTAGCTGCGCTGACATTGTGTGCATGATATTATTACCTGATAGATCGTTGGCAATATTTTCGGAAGATGGAAGCATGTCAAGAGTTAATAATTAATGCACGCCTCCTCTTGAAGTGACGAGCGATGCGCGCTCGCCGTCTGCAGTGCATTAGAGCGTTGTTTTCACGTCACATCCGCGCTTCATTATAGAAATGTATTTGCATACTGTGGTAAATACACACAGTGTAGGAGATTATGGCCAGGGACAAAACCAGCCCGCAGTCGTCTCTCCATAGTGTTATTATAGTTTGCTGGCTTTGCCTCTCCTGTTGGAATTTTCCCACATGTAAATTCTGACCAATCGAAAAGCAGTTTAGGAAATACGCCATGGCCAATGAGTGATGTGGATGTTGTCACGTGCCTGCGTTTTGGTTCGTTTCAACTGGTTCGGACCAAAGCAATCAGTGTGGTGTGAAAAGGAACCAAAAAATCTGAAAAATGCAACAATGTATAATTGTTTGCCCTTGGTTCGGACCAAATGAACCGAACTAGAGATGTGAAAGCACCCTAAGAGCGTGAGACAGAGCCAGAAAGCGTGTGTCTCACGGCAAATGCGTGAGAGTTGGCAACCCAATGATGAGGGAGATGAGGGAGACAAACTAAATGTGCAACAGCAAGTGCTCCCCAGGACAGGTTTGAGAACCACTGATCTAGAACATGAACATGTCAAAGAAATGAAACCAAACACCTTGTAATCACTGTTGACTTTGCCGACATGATGGAATATTACACATCTCGCAAGTTATTTTGGCAAAAATTACATGTAAGTAAATTCAAGTTTATTTTGATTACAAGTGGGTTGCCCATAGCTGGACTAAAGGTCAACTAAACGCAACCATTGTGCCTTAAAGGGTTAGTTCACCCAAAAATGAAAATGATTTCATTAATTACTCACCCTCATGTCGTTGGACACCTGTAAGACCTTTGTTCATCTTCAGAACACAAATGAAGATATTTTTGTTGAAAGCTGACGGCTGAGAAAGGCTTCAAAAAGGCCTCCATTGGGATTTAGTACATTTCAACTGACCCATTCACAAGACCCATAAAGGCACTAAAGACTTCGTTACAAAGTCCATCTCACAACAGTGGCTGTACAATAATTTTACAATGCGACGAAAATAGTTATTGTGTGCAAAAAAATCTAAATAACGATATAATCCGCCAAATTATTGACGTGAACTCGCCGCATGCGCGAGAATATGACGCAGCTCCGCCGTTCGGAAGAGGAGGAGCGCTGCTATCGCGTGAGTTCCAGGTGAGTACACGGAAGACAATATCTTGGCAGATAAAGTCATTATTTAGATTTTTTTCGCGCACAAAAACTGTTCTCGCCGCTTGGTACAATTATTGTACAGCCACTGTAGTGAGATGGACTTTGTAACGAAGTCTTTAGTGCCTTTTATGGGTCTTGTGAGTGGGTCAGTGGAAATGTACTAAATCCCAATGGAGGCCTTTTTGAAGCCTTTCTCAGCCGTCAGCTTTCAACAAAAATATCTTCATTTGTGTTCTGAAGATGAACAAAGGTCTTACAGGTGTCCAACGACATGAGGGTGAGTAATTAATGAAATCATTTTCATTTTTGGTTGAACTAACCCTTTAAGAATATCAAATGAAATCAAACAGATTTATATGAATTAGCCACCAATTCACCAAGTTTTGCAAATTGAGCTACAATAGTGATGTGCTCAGCACTTAACCATGCCTCAGTCTCACTTTAGAGTGAGAATGTGTTGCTGTTCCACTGGTTAGTGGTTTATCTGGTGTGGTTGCAGTTCTCAGCTCATAAATTCTGACTGTGGGTTCAGTGATAGGCTTCTTTTAAATCGGAAAGTACATCAAGTAAGTTATTTCCGCTAAGTCTGTGTTTATTATACCCTGATCAGGCATAACATTATGACAGGTGAAGTGAATAGCACTGATGATCTCTTATGAATGATCTCTTACTGATGATCCACTGATGAAGCGTAAGGATTTGAGCGAGTTTGGCCAGATTGTGACGGTTAGACGACTGGGTCAGAGCATCTCCAAAACTGCAGCTCTTGTGGGCTGTTCCCGGTCTGCAGTGGTCAGTATCTATCAAAAGTGCTCCAAGGAAGGACCAGTGGAGAACCGGCCACAGGGTCATGGGCGGCCAAGGCTCATTGATGCACTTGGGGAGCGAAGGCTGGCCCGTGGGGTCCGATCAAACAGACGAGCTACTGGAGCTCAAACTGCTCCAGAAGTTAAAGGGTCATGAAACCCCCTGCTGCCGCTGTGTTTCTTCACACCTTCGATTTGAAAAGGCTTCTTAAAAGGGGAGTGGTCGACTGTGAAAAGGTGGGATGGGTATTGAGTGGGAAGAGGGAAGAGGGAATGGTTTGCATAAATAGGGGAGTGTCAGTAGGTGCATTAAGATTAGCGATACCAACAGCAGCAGTTACAGCGGTTCTGAGACATGTTCTTGGTTCACGTTGACATTGTTTACCACAGTGAGATAAAATGAGGGATGAGTACAGCGAATGAGAGAACTCTGAGACATTAAGTGGTGTGCAGCAGAGATATTTCAGCTCTTCACATCAGCATAATTCAGGGAGAAAGGCTTCCACAGACGGCGCCCGGTTACAGCTCGCTCTGCACCCTCACGTTACTTCGTATTAGCATAACGCTTCACTTTCCTCCTTGACTTCTCTGCACGCTGCTTCCCTAACATACAATAATGATGGAAGGCGAGCCTGACAGAAGTGACTGCCTCATGCATATTAACTCAATGATCTTGTATGCATACTACAGCGCAGTGATTGGACTGAATGAGCTTTATATCATGAAAATATAAATCAAGAATCGCTCGGAAACGGTCGACGTCAGCATATCCCCAGCAGCCCATACTTGGGCCGAAACGACATGCTGACGTCAGCATTTGTGACGTTGCTCCGACTCAGCTTTATTGCATGTTAAATATGGATATTTTTCTTACAGATAGCCATCGGTTCACTTCAGAAGGGCTTTATAAACACCCGGAGCTGTGAGGAGCACTTTTATAATGTCATGGTTCTGTGTTTTAATCCATCATCAAAAAAATAAAAAATAAATATATATATATGTTTTTTTCTTTTCTTTTGTTTTTTTTCTTAAGAAAAACAGCAGGGACACTTTGTGTGCATTTTGTCACGTCATTTCACCGGAAAGAATAGAGTCTCTCTCCGCAACAGCATTAAGTGATAGATTGACACTTGTCTGTGTGAAGACTGTGTACGAGCCAAAAGAGAACATAAACCCTGCCTACTTTGATTTGATTGGTCATCTCAATCCTTTTGACATTGACAAGCCCTGTTAAGACCATTGAGGCAAACCAGACCAAAAATAACTTTTAAACCTTTTAGTCGTGCTAACAACATACAGAGCGCTCCATAATGAAGCGCAGCAGAGCAGTGCAAAAATTGTAATATTGGAGTTGACAATTTAGCCATTTATAATTATTGGGGGACATGTTGTGCTTTTTGCAAAACCAAAGAAAACGAACATGATTCGCGATCTTTTAATGAAGTCTAATCTGATACTCTTCAGAAAATAAACTGTAACATAGTGAATACTTCATACAAACATGATACATATGTTTAAAGAAACTTTGAAATGTCCAGTTTTAAATAATTTAAATAAAAACCATATTCTTTGCTTAAGTAATCTGTTTGAAAAGAGAGATGATCTGTTTGATGTGAGTCGTTCACCCACAGAGTGTGCCTTCTTTTAAAAGTCAAATACTGACAGGATCCATGGAACTATCTCTGGCTGCATCAACTCAAACACACAAAGTTTAGAGAGCTTCGTGTAGGTTAGTTTACATCGTTTTGAGAGGCAGTGAGGAATAATCCTGGAATAATTTACCAAAAAAATGCTGTTGATTTCTAAGAGCAATGGATCCAGCCGAGGATTGTGAGGTAAGTTTGTTCTGTTAGTGTTTGTGAATATTAAATCTTAAAAAGACTGTTTGCATATGAATCCTGCTGCTTCACAACATGTCATAGATGCAAGATGGTTCAAATGATTTGGCCTGTTTTGGACAGACTATGAAGGGTTTGATGTAAAATAGCCTAGTGTCACATCAATAAAGCTTTTATTAGCAAATGTCTGCTCAGATGCTTTAAATACAGTAGAATACCAGTCAAAAGTTTAAATGAACCGAAACTCTAAATGATATCTGAGTATTGTGTGTATCGGATAATTTACAAAATCTAATGATTCAGACATGTTTTGCCATTGAAATGACTGGGGGAAAGTGTCCTGAATTCAACCTGTACTCTTTGAAATCATAATTGCATTGCATTATGTTGTTTTAAATCCCAAATATTTTACGTATAACATTCATCATTACCAATTATTAAGTTATTTGTATGTACTGAATGCTGACTTGTGTTCAGTGTCACAATATCACAGTTTTTTTTAGCATTAGACTTCTTTCAAAACATTAAAAATAGTAATGTCAAATATTTGTATAATTTAAAATTTAATATGTCTTTGTAATGTGCCTTTGGCTTTAACCTGACTGTCTATTCATTATGCGGCTCTTTATGTAGTTCTTTGTTTCCTCAGGTGTAAATCACAGCATTATTCATGATAGTTCACACCTCCTTGCGATATGCCTTTGTAAAGAAAAAGTGTCTTACAAAATGTAAATCAATATATTCCCACAAAGGCACAATGTTTCTCACATCAGTTTGAAGCAAAACTCTAGACAAACACCCATTAGTCAAAAGTCTTGTTGACACATATCTATTGTGTGTTTTGTGGTGTTAATTTCCGTGACATTCATTTTTTTTTAAACCATGCATAAATGTTATTCTCTCAAAAATACAAGCATATACTGTAGAAGAGTATATTATTTAAGAATGATTAAGTTTAAGGCTAAAAAGCAGTATAAAAATACACTATTATTTATCCTGTATCAGTGTGCTGAGGTTGGTTTTGCCCTGTATAGCATGTGTGTGGACTTGAAGGGTTTGTTCAAAGAGAGCCATATAAAAAGTGTATGATCGACAGAAAGAGAACCTGAAAGGTGGTGATATGTGAGCCAAAAGAACAGCTATAGAAGGAACTAAAGGTTAACTACCATTTTGGGAAGATTGCTGGCGTATATGTCAGACAGGCCAAGGAACAGGAGTGTCTTTTTTGCAAAAACCACTCCGGCTTTGTTGCTTGGTTGATGTGAATAAAGCCGTTTCTGAAAGCAATAATCCTTTGTAAAGCCCTGCATTTATGCCCGAGCCCGACGGGCCCCGACTTTTTTACGCCCCTCGGGCCGGGCTTCGGGCCAATTTTCATGTCATACCTAAAACGCGGGCCGGGCTTCGGGCCTTTTTATAGGCTTCTCCTTCGTTTTATATTTATTTTATCAATTAAAAGGAACAATGAGTTCTGCGCTGGTGGAAACAACACGAGACCATAATAGCTAACGCGACTGTCAAGATGGCTCGCACAGTGTTCAGAGCATAGGTTCAGAGTCTGCGCCAGCAGCAGCGCGCGTTTCTTCAGCGCGGAGACACACTGCAAGCGTGGTGTGAGCGTGGCGTTTCTGTTGCGTGTCATCCGCGGGGCGTCTGGTGCTATTAATGTACAGGGAAGCCCTATACTTCATGTTAAATATAAATATATTGCCTATTGATACAGCAAAGACAACTTCGGCAGCAGCCGGCCCATGCCATATCCTTGGTATTGACGGCAAAAGGCTACAGAATAATTCGTTCTGTATTGACTGGTTTAATATTTCAAAATCGATAATTAGGCTATGTTGTCTTTTATTATTACAATTAGGCCTATCTGCATTTATGTTAACCTACAGACTTTCAAACATTATGTCATTATGTGTCACAATGTTTTATGGGCTATATGTTGTAGTCAGATAGATATGATGGTGCTCCAACACGCATCGCCGCAAATGACTAATGCAAGCCAAGGCAAATGGCCGTAAATGAAACTTAAAATAAGTCTAAGATAGTCAAAAACACCATCATCTTCAATAAAAACGAATGAGATGAATGAGATCATTATCTTACCAGTGCGTCGCGCTCTCTTATGTGGTCTTTGAATCTGAAATAAGCTGCTGAATAAAATGCATCTTAATCTTTTGCTTCCGTTGCTGTAAACTCCGTTAAATGAGCACATACCCCGGGAATTGAAGATGGGATTTATGTTCATTTGCGTAGGTGTAAGGTAGGCTATAAGACAACCTGCATGTGCTTTTTTTATTTTATTTGTTTAGCTCCGTTTGCGAGAGCCGCGAGCAGAATCAGCCTGCCTCAGCTCGTCAAAAATGCCTTTTAGGCTACTGGTGGTAATAGTTGGCGAAATTAACTAACATTGTGATGCTTGAAGTGTTTTATGGATTTTATTATAGGCAAGACAAGTCAAGAGTTGATTTGAGAGACTAAATGAATTAAATATGCGGTTAACTCACTGTCGGCCGCTGGCCGCTTTTGGTCGTCACTTAAAAAAATTAAAACTTTAATTTAACAAACAAAAAAATGCTCTAAACATTTTTCTAAATTAACGTACTAAAGAAACGAAACGAAAAATAACTACTTTGACATTAAAAACAAAACAGAACTATTTTAATGGCTGCAACAATGTAAAAAAAAAAAAAAAAAAAAAAAAACGGGCTCTAGTCGGACTCGGGCCGAGAATTTTGATAAGCTGTCGGACACGGGCCGGGCTAGGGCCTAGATTTGAGGCCCGTGCAGGGCTCTAATCCTTTGAGAAATCATTTTTCCAAGACGAAAATTTCCAACATATTTATAGTAGCCCAGTTTCAGCTGAATACAGGGTAATGACACTTTTGCCGTTAATGTGTTTATAAGCAGCTGAAAACACAAATGTCAGAGCATGTCAAAACTTTTAAAGGGCCCTGAAACTGTGCGGTCCTCCAGGGGTTAAACATTTAAGTAAAGATGGTTTAAGTAAATATTATTCGTGCTTCTTACTGAAACCACAGTCAGAGATCAGATGTGAGACCTGAGATCAAACCAGCAGATAAACCAACAACCAGAAACCAGCAGTAGAAAAGAGACGAAAGAGCAAATACGCAGACAGAATGAGAGAAGACATCAAGCAAGACTGAAAACACTCTTATGCCACGAGCACCGCACTGTAGCAATCTCCTGAATATCTCTAGGTAAGACATGGTGTGGTTGTTTGTTTCACTTCAAGTCAATAAATATGAACTGACACGTCATACAGACATGAACAGACAAACAGACATGTGGAATATAATAATTAAAAAAGAGATTTTTAACTTCTGAAAGTCGCTCAGCATGCCGATACTAATTTTCCACTCATTCATATTTTCAGCTTGATGTGACAAAGGTATCAAAGACAGACTGGAACATGGAACATTTTCTATTTCGCTGGGATATGGTAGATGTCCAGATAAGGGTCAGATGGTCCATCTTCATCACCATCAGTGTGTGTGCAGGTCTACCAGCTCTTGCTTGGTCTGCCAGCGATATAATTCATCACCGAAAGAACGGATGCCGTATTTCAGCCTTGATCATTTTCCTCCTCCTCACTGACTGTATTGAGCTGTTCTTGAGTCCCTATATACTGTTTAAACTCCTCTTAAATGAGCTCAACTGTAATGGATATTGGACATGTTGGGTTTCTATAATGGTATGGTCCTCATCAAGAGTCTGTGGTCTCCTCCTGAACCAGCTGGTGGTGCTCGAGGGAATTCTCTCAGTGAAATATCCACTGTACACTGCTCAGGTTTTCTCTTCAAAGGCTTTCATCAGTTTCTACATATTTTTGTTTCTCTGTATCATTATCGATTTTATTTTATATCTTTTTTTGGTTGCTCTTTTAGTGCTTATTATGTCAGTGATCGTGTGGATCCTTTCTTGTTTTGCTTCTTGTTGTTCTGATCGTCACTCTCACACATCCAGAGAACCAGATGTTCATATTTGGGTTATTTTTATATTAACTGTGCTGGTGCTTTATCTACCCTTAATAATACTCAATTTCCTCTTCATCTTTCCTCTATCAGATCCTCTGCCTCTTCATGTTTGGTTTATTCCTTGCTTCTTAATGAGTATGAGACTGATTTCAGACCCTCTCCTGTGTGTGCTGGTCTGCAGGCAGAATCTCAGACATCACAAGCCGACAGGACTAGTTTAGTCTGAGGAGGTCTGGGCAGATGGACTAGTTGTGAAGACATGATATTTTGACTATACTAAAGACATTAAGACAGTATCTTTTACATTCTTGTACACAAGTACTATAAATGAAGGCCAGTATGATCAACATTGACTATGTATGATTAAGAGGCTACCATGTAGACAGCGATATCCAATGACCTTAATCTGATTAAAGTCATAATCTAACTAAACATAAATCGGATTAAGACATGTGGAGTATGCCTATTTTAGTCACATTATCGGAGAGCATTACAGACATGTACACACTTGATCTAACTATTAACATTGTGTCAGAGATTTCCCCGCATTTTGTGACAGGACACATAACGTTACGCACACCAGGGGAGTTTGTGGGTTCGAGCCTCTGCCCTTTTTGAAAATTAACCAAAAGTGCCCCTCTCAACAATCATCAATAATATTGTGGCCAATAAAACAGAATTGGAATTATAATTAAAATACTGTAACAACGTGTACAAAACAGTAACAAATGGCAGAAAAGTCCCATTTATCTTCTATCTGTCAGTCTGAAATGTCGTTCCTATAATGCGTCGCTATGGGCGGTGTGTGTTTGGCTTGACTGTTCATTCTGAACACTGCGTCCTCTCTGTATTTTTTTATTTTTGTTGTAATTATTATGCTCATTGTAAAAGTAAAATACAATAAGTTTGTATCTGTAATCACGAACCAGATGGGTCATTCAGTGAATGCCTGTGACTCGACGGCTGGAAAAACGATCAGTCATGATCTTTTTAAAAGATGAAAATGGACACCTTGTTTCATATCCAGAAAGGATGCGAAAAATTGAAGTGGATTTTTACACTGAGTTATATTCTGCTGATTCTTTAAATGAGCAATGCAGATATGAACTTTTACAAGATCTTCCTGTGTTATCCTCGGAAAAAAACAACTTATGGAAGCGCAACTTACTTTTAATGAACTGACCTCAGCTGTAATGGACTCTCATCAGGTCGAGCACCAGGAATTGATGGACTTCCTGCTGAATTTTATAAACGATTTTGGACTATTATTGGCAATTACTTTTTTGAAGTTGCTCAAAAATGTATAAGTGAAGGATGCCTTACAAGAAGTTGTCAGCGTGCCACTTTAACATTGCTCCCAAAAAAGGGGGATCTGACATTACTGAAAAATTGGAGACCTATAGCACTCTTCTGTTCAGAATATAAAATTCTTTCTTAGTGTCTTGCTAAAAGATTGAATGATGTATTGTATGAAATTATTCAAACAGATCAATCTTATTGTGTAAAGGGCAGATCTATTGCAGATAATTTACATCCGATGCGGGATCTTTATGACTATGCTGTTTATAATAATGTTGATGTGGGGTTTTTGTCAATGGACCAAGAGAAGGCCTTTGATTGAGTCGACCATAGTTTCCTATTTGAGACTCTTAAGGCTTTTGGCTTTGTAATAATATAATTTTATGTATAAAGATGCTGTATAAAGAGGCAACTTGCTTAATCAAAATAGGTGGTGCTCTCAGTGTCCCCATAAAGGTTCAGAGGGGTATTAGGCAAGGTTGCCCCATTTCGGGGCAGCTTTATAGCATTGCTCTTGAGCCTTTGCCCTGTAAATTAAGAAGATAATTAATGGGACTGCAAATCAGAGAAATAGATTTTTCCCATTCAATTAAATTGTCTGCATATGCGGATGATCTTACGGTTTTAATAAGCGGCAATCAAGATGTTAATGTTGTGAAAAAAAAAATGTTTAAAAACTTACGAAAGGGCATCTTCTGCAAAAGTTCTGCATTGGGGCAAAAGTGTGGCTTTATGGTGTGGGTATGACAATAATGTTCCTCTTCTTCCTGGTGAGCTGAAATGGGGAAGAGAAGGTTTTAAATATTTAGGGCTGTTTTTAGGATCTGAGGAATAAAAGAAAAAAGAATTGGGAGGGACTAGTGGAGAAAACATGTGCTCAGTTGTCTCGATGGAAGTGTCTCGATCTTATTGCTGCTACTTTGTGGCACAAGATGATGATTTTAGAACCTCCTGAAGAACTGATAATGGACATTCAAAAGCAATTACTTGATTTTTTTTTTGGACTGGGCATCATTGGTTAAAAGCACCAGTACTTTATCTGCCCAGGATGGAGGGAGGTCAAGGACTCATTGACATCAGATCCAGAATTAAAGCTTTCAGACTTCGGACTGCTCAAAGATTCCTGTATGGTGAAGACGTGAGCTGGTTTGGGGTAGCCTGTGGCCTCCTTAGAAGAGCAGGCAAAATGGGTTTTGATCGTCAGCTGTTCTTAATGGACATTAATAAGCTGGACTTAACTGGTCTGTTACCATTCTACAAGTCAATGCTGAGAGCGTGGACTCTTTAAAAAATTTGCAGAGATCTTAATGGTGAAGAGAGTCGGTGGTAACTGAAAGAAAGTACAAGAAACCCTTGTACTTTAATCAAAAAATTAATTTGGATGTGCTGAAATCAACTACTGTGAGGAATGCTTTGCGGTCGGCAAGTATTGTAAAAATCAGACATCTATTGACTGAAGATGGATGGATATCTGCAGAGTCTCTGACTACCAAGCTGGGTCTAAGATCAGTCCGAGTCGTGCAGCGCTGTTGAACCCTGAACTAGACATTGCAGCTGCAACTGGCTTGTGGCAAGAAACTGAAGGCGGTATCCTTTCTTTCAAGACACCTCAATTGGGGCATTTCAGAGACATTGGGAAAAAAGCAACTTATATTTTGTGTGTAAAAGTTATCCATCTTCATGTTCTTGAAACTGTAAAGTAGTCTAAATGGACAGAGTTTTTTGGACTGACCATTCCCCCAAAGGTAGCTGGAGGTCCTTGTACAAGCCCCCCATTGAGAAAAGGTCTGGAGATCTGCAATGGCGCGTTGTTCATGGAATCATAGCTACAAACAGATACAGAGCACATTTTGATCCGCTAGCAGGGATAGGCTGTCCTTTCTGTGATCAACAGGAAACATTTTTCATTTATTTGCTAGTTGTAGTAGATTATTGCCTCTTTTTGAAATTCTTGGTGGATGGTGGAAAATTTACCTACTCAATCTACTTTTTATCTTTGGACAAGCAAAGTTAGGTGTTTGGCTGTCCCGTAAAAGTAAAATAGGTGGTGTGGGGCAAACTGATTTGGTGCTGATTCATGAGGGTTTGATGAAGTCACGGTTAAGAATAGAATTGAAATATTATCGACTGAATGAGAATATTGAAGAGTTCAAGTTTAAGTGGGCTATAAATAACTGTATTTGCGATGTTGACTGTGATGGTAATTTACAAACCTATGTATGATAACATTCATAAAAAGTGTATGGGTGTTTGTAATTTTATTTTATGTTTTGTGATGGCTAATTAATTGATTTAAGATTGTTTTTTTATTTTTTGTAATTAAAGTTGTTCAAAAGTCTCTCTTCTCTCTCTCTCTCTCTCTCTCTCTCTCTCTCGTAGTTTATCAGCGTTGCGAATGAACATCGTGATTGTTTTGTTCAAAGTTTTAGTTGGAATGCTCTCTAGGTATGGTAAACTGGTCTCTTCAATAAAGATGATTGCAATTGGAAGTAAGTCCTCTTTGTTGAAAAGTGGTTTCCTTCAGTTGTTGTATATATATGGTATTAAAAGGTAAATGGTAAATGGACTGCATTTATATAGCACTTTTATCCAAAGCGCTTTACATTTTTGCCTCACATTCACCCATTCATACCAACGGCGATGTCAGCCATATAAGGCTCCATCCAGCTCGTCAGGAGCAGCTGGGGTTAGGTGTCTTGCTCATGGACACTTCGACACTTGGTCAGGTGGAACCGGGGATTGAACCACCAACCTTCTGGTTTGTAGACAACCTACATGAACCACTGAGCCACTGCCGGTAACATAGAGGAACATGATTTGACTCTGAATATTCGTCATGAAGAATTTAACTATGTGATCTATGCTACAACGAATACAATGAAGTGCTTTGGTTGTGGTGAAAATGGACACCTTATTCATGGTTATCCAAAAAGAGAGGATAATGCATCGACATCCAGACAGTCTGTGTTCTGTCAGGACTCACGAGCCGATTCGCTGAACTGCTGTGAGCTGCTTAAATAAGCCAATCAGAGCAGAGCTCAACATTAATATTCATGACTCTTCCAAATAAGGCAAAAACAGAGCATTACAGAGACAATTTATAGGGTTGTAAATGGACCTGTAAAACTGTATCTGGACAACTTTTGCCCTTAAATAAGTCACATAATGTATACAGTCACATACTAAATACAGTTAGAGCTGTATTTTAAAATAGCTCTTTTGTGTGTGTGTGTGTGTGTGTGTGTGTGTGTGTGTGTGTGTGTGTGTGTGTGTGTGTGTGTGTGTGTGTGTGTGTGTGTGTGCTAATGACTGAGTATGACAATGGAAAGAATTATTTTTTGAACATGTTGGATGATGTTTTAACATTTATTTGCAGCTTTTAGCAACTTTTGTAAAGTGACTAATCAAAACAGCACACGTACAGCTAGTTAAATAGACCGAGCGGTTGATTCATAATTCCTTAAGATCGCTGTGGAAATAGCTGTAAAAACTGGAAGAGAAAAGACAAGTGGGGGCGGGGCCACACAGGTCTATATAGTCAGGCACGAGGCTCTGCACTGCAGCCAGCAGCAGCAAAAATTATTTGTTGAGTGCACAAGCAGTAGCACGCACAGATTTCACATTTTTAGCAAAATTATTAAATGCATAAACGTCACAGTACAATTGTTTGGTTAGCAAGTTCCACTTTTTTTTTTCTTTTCTTTTTTTTAGGACAAATTTATAATTTCCTACACGAGTTTTACACCAAATCTAAATTAGCATTTCAAATAATATCTATGTAGTTTTGCGTTGCGCTTACGTGATGACGTCATGCGCGATTACTTCACAATGTCATTTGCAACTTTTAGCAACAAAACGATCTGCCTTTAGCAACTCCTCTGAAAATTAGTTGCAACACTGTCTGGATACTTTACCTTGTTAAATTAGGTTCTGCTCCTTTAAGGCGGACCGTACTCTCCTCTCACTCGCTGATGGGAGGGTAGTCCGTAGTAGAGGAAGCGTGAGCTGTGAACGCCACATGAATGCATTCTAATTTCTGTTACTCTTTGCCGTTGTTTTTCTCTTTAGTAACGCAGCTGTCAGTGGAGTGTTTAACTGGGAAATGTGTGCGAGGGATTTACGGTGATAATAAACCCCCTTGATACGTGAGTTTACTTCACTTGGCTAGAAACCATTCAAGCCAGCTATCCGGCCTCTCTGTTTGAAGTGTGTAATAAGAAATACAATATTAGTCACAATAAAGAAAACTGTCATTTTTTAATAAAATTCGCTTTGGCATGAATGTGCGCGATTCATTGTGAACTGCTCTGACTGAAGCATTGATGTGTGAGCCCGTAGACGCTCAGATCTGAAACGTGAGGCTCGCATATCAGCTGGTTAGTGGCTGATCATTTGCATAATATGCGCTTTGTATTGGCATCTTTTAGTGATTTAGCTTTACCAGCGGTAACATTATATTAATAGGTCATCACCACACACACATAGCAACCTGTGCGGGTCAATGATGAACGCAATTGTCGCGTGTGAAAAGTATCTGTCTGTAGTAACTGCGCAGAGGCGGCAGTCATAAGAAAGATTGATGCCTGTAACAATTATTTAAGATCATTTTCTATACTGTAGTAGGTTCCCCTGTTGCAAGTCCCTTTCGGGGAACTCGAGCTGCGTCGAAACCCTGTGAGAACGCCTCTGCGTTAATGCGTCGTGAAGCGCGTGTAGAACCAATCCATCGGGAGATCGATCGTTGCTGACGTGATGACGTCATCGACCTGAAACTATAAAGCGTCCGCGAACACAAACAGGAACTAGCTTCTGTGCCTTCAGTAAGCGATCTGTGTGAACCTGTCTGTCTATTTGGTGTTTTTGTCTGTCTATTAGAGAGAATATTCCACCTTTGTTAAGTATATCTGATATATATTTTATAACATAAAGAGAAAAAGGAGATAATGGCGAGTGAACAGCATTTCACAGTGTGTTCATCCCTGCCCTCGAAAAAAAAAAATATTGCGTGTGGGAAAACACACTCATTGTGTATGGCTGTTTGGGAGCGCAGCACGCTTAGGCAGCCCTCGAGGGGGCTGCTTGCGAGCATTTTTTGAGCGGCTAAAATAAATAAAATTCCGTTAAGAATGCTGCGCTCCCGGCGGGCACTCTTCGAGGAGGGTGCTTCGGCTCATGTTTCTCGGTCCTGCTGCTGCCGAGGCAGAGCGGTGGCTTCACTCGTGGGGTTCACACATGGACCTTACAGAGGGGTTTGAGACGGGCCCAGCCTTATCTCAGCCCTCACCTGTATCGTCCAGTGCCTCGTCTCGGGGTTTGGAAGTCCGCTCTGCGGTCTCTTCCTCCCCGGGCGGGGCACCGGTGCTCCAACTATCCAGCTCTTAGGAGGTGGACTCTGAGAGCATCGCGACTGAAGACTCGCCACTTCAGTCACCCGCTAGTGAGCATTGAGGTTCTCACGAGAGCTGTGGCCAGGTTAAATATAAAAATTAAAAACGACTGGCCGGCGGAAAGATCTGAATCCCATCGAAATCAGAGAAAAAGAAATTAGATGAGTGATTCCTGCCCTCTCGTGCAGAGCCTCAACATCCTGCCGTTCTTCCCCGACCTGCACACCGAGGTGTCTAGGTCATGGAGGAAACCGGTATCATATAGAGTGTTCAGCCCACAAACATCTGCATACAGTAATATATTAGGGCTGAGACACTATGGTTATGGGGCGATACCGAGGGTCGAGAGACGCTTGTGAGCCATCTCTCGCCTTCAGCTGCATCGTCCCTGTCATTTCCCACCAAGCCGTTAAAAACAACTTTGGCGTGGGTGGGTAAGGCGTACTCCGAGTACGAGCTCCTCACATAGGGCGCTCGCACCGAGGCCTTTGAGGGGTAGGGCTGTTCGGAGGACAGTCCCTATCGCCAGGGAAGTCTTGTCAAAGAAATCCTGACGCCAGATGGGTCAAGACGACAAGGGGTTCCCCTCATGCGAGCAGTCAGGTCAGGTGTTCCCTGCCGGGTCGCCGTTTCAGGGCACTGCACTCGCTGCTCAAATTACACTGGAGGCCAGCCTCGAGAGGCTTCCTTCGGTACCCTCAGGTGGCCGCGCTGCCAACCCCGCCGCAATGTCGGGGCGCAGAGGGTCTCCGCGGGCCACCTGAGGGTGGTCCGCCCCTTCCTCGGAGGGCAGGAAAACAAAAGGAAATCCTGACGCCAGAAGCGTCAGGACGCTGAGGGTAGTCCCCTCTGCAGGAAAACGGTGTTTACCTCTGCCTACGGTACCCGTTGTCCTGTGGCGCCCTCTGGGGGCCGCGCTGCCAACCCCGCCGCAATGCCGGGGCGCAGACGGTCCCCGCGGGCCTCTCGAGGGTGGTCCGCTCCTCCCTCGGGGGGTTCCCGAGCAGTCAAGTTAGTCGTTCCCTGCCGGTCCGCCGCTTCAGGGCACTGTGCTTGCTGTTCAAAGTACACCAGAGGCCAGCCTTGAGAGGCTGGTTCCCTTAGTAAACAGTTTTCATCCCAGGGGTCCTAAATCAGGAAGCGGACATCCTGTCGAGGCAGGGGCCGAGGCCCGGGGAATGGAGACTCCATCCTGAGGTGGTGGAGCTCCTATGGCAAAAATTCAGGAAAGCAGAGATAGACCTGTTTGCTTCGGCAGAGAATTCTCACTGTCCTCAGTGGTTCTCTCTGTCACATCCAGCCCCACGGAGGTTGGACGCCATGGTACAGGAGTGGCCAAGGCTGCCCCTGTGCACATTTCCCTCGATTGTCCTGCTTCCAGGAGTTCTGGAGAGGGTACGCCGGGACGGGGCCCAGGTACTTTTAGTGGCTCCGTACTGGCCGACCAGAATATGGTTCTCGGACCTGATATCTCTCCTGGAAGGCTCTCCGATGGAGATTCCGACCAGAAGGGATCTCCTCTCTCAGGCGGGCGGGAGATTCCTGCATCCGCGCCCAGAGTTATGGAAACTGTGGACCTGGCCTCTGAGGGGGCCAGGCTCATAGAGGAGGGTCTCTCGACTGAGGTCGTAGAGACCATCCTTCACTCCAGAGCTCCTTCCACGAGGAAACTATGCGCTCTGAAATGGAGACTGTTCTCAGCATGGTGCAGAGAACGCCAGTTGGACCCAGTTAACTGCCCGGTTGGTAAAATGCTTGAGTTCCTGCAGCCAAGGTTCTCGGCAGGGTTGACCCACTCCACAATAAAGGTGTATGTGGCGGCCTGAGCTGCCTTCCACGCCCCTTTGGGTGGAGTGTCTTTGGGAAGACACCCTCTAGTTACACGTTTCCTCCGTGGTACTTTAAGGTTGAGGCCGGTGGTGCATTCGAGGGTCCCGACCTGGGATTTGGCCATTGTTTTACGGGGCTTGTCTGAGCCTCCTTTTGAACCTTTAGAGGAAGTTTCAGAGAAATTCCACACCCTAAAGACAATCTTTCTGCTGGCCATTTCATCTCTTAAAAGAAAAGGAGACATTCAGTCCCTGTCGGTAGGGCCCTCATGTTTAGAGTTTGCGCCTGGTATGGTAAAGGCTTTCCTGCATCCCAGACCAGGTTACATCCCCAAGGTTCCTACGAGCCCACGGGGCCCCATTACTCTTCAAGCCTTCTGTCCTCCTCCATTTATGACGTCAGACCAGGAAAGATTAAATCTGCTTTGCCCGGTCAGGGCGTTAGACGCATATGTCCACAGAGCTGCCCTGTGGAGAAAATCTGATCAGCTTTTTGTCTGTTTTGGAGCCCCGAAAAAGGGGGCTCCCGTGTCTAAGCAGAGAATGAGCAAGTGGGTGGTCGCCTTTCACTTGCTTATGAGGTGGCCGGACAGCCATCTCCACTGGCTGTCCGGGCGCATTCTACCAGGCTTTCCTCCAAGATATTTGTAATGTGGCAAGCTGGTTTTTGCCGCTTACCTTTGTCAGATTCACCGAGTTAGATGTGGCATCTACTGTTGGGGCGCAGGTGCTATCGTAGTCGTGTGCGCTACGGCTTCACACATACGAGGCACTTGGTCCTATGGCGATGTGGGTATAAGCGTTCTCACAGCGTTTCGACGCAGCTTGAGTTCCCTGAAAGGGAACGTCTCGGTTGCGTATGTAACCCTAGTTCCCTGAGGGAACGAGACGCTGCGTCGCTCAGCCATACTCCCGGCATGCCCGTGATCACTTACTTCAGGCTTTTTCAGAAGCTAGTTCCTGTTTGTGTTCGCGGACGCTTTATAGTTTCCGGTTGATGACGTCATCACGTCGGCGACGATAGATCTCCCGATGGATTGGTTCTACAGTACACGCGCTTCACGACGCATTCACGCAGAGGCGTTCTCACAGCGTTTCGACACAGCGTCTCGTTCCCTCAGGGAACTAGGGTTACATACGTAACAGAGACGTTTTTTTTACACTGTCCGAGGGCGACTGTCATCATTTTTTATTTATTTATGTTCTAAAACACCCAGCTGTTAACGCAACGTTAGAGAACAATGATTAGACTTAAAAGCAAGAAAGCAAGAAATGACGATAATGTAAAAATGTGTACCTTGAATGCAATGTAAGTCGCTTTGGATAAAAGCGTCTGCCAAATGCATAAATGTAAATGTAGCAACAGCAGTTGGGAGCGAACTGAATCTGTTTGAAGATGCGCGCTGTTTATATCAAGCCATTAGCAGCAGGGGAGTGTGAACAGCTGATGCAAATCAGCTGAGCAGAAACCGCTGATGAGACCAGATAGCGTTAGCAGCGTCTTGACTACCTAGCCTGCCAGAACTGACACTAACACTCAATAATGTAAATAAAAATGGATATCAGACTAATAAAGTTCATAATAACTTTGCACAGTTATTATCTTCATTAAAGCTGCATAATGTTAACTTTCAATAATGTCAGGGTTTAGCATTGTCCTTGCATATAAGGCCGTGCAACATGAGTTTTAAACCTTTGAGTTTCAAGTCAGTGTTCAATAAATAATTAAGTTTAGAAATGTTGTGCATCCACTTATTATTAGTGTGACATTTTATCATACTTATCATACAAAGGAAGGTGAAAACTTCAAAATATTGGCCAAAAAAATCGGCAGCACATATCAGCCATCGGCTGACCATGACCTCTAAATATCGGCATCGGCTATAGAAAAACCCATATCGGTCGATCTTTAGTATGGAGTACCGCAAGGCTCAGTGTTAGGACCGCTGCTCTTCACCCTGTATATGCTACCACTGGGAGATATCATTAGGAAGCATGGTGTTAGTTTTCATTGTTATGCTGACGATTCTCAGCTCTATATTTCCTCACGCCCTGACGAAACCTACCAATTCTCAAGATTAACGGAATGCAGAGCTGATATAAAAAATTGGTAAAAGATAAAACTGAATTTTTAATTATTGGACAGAAAAGCTCCACAAGTTGTAACCGAGAATACTGTCTAACACTTGATGACTGCTCTGTCAAGCCCTCGTCGTCAGTGAGGAACCTGGGTGTGCTCTTTGATACCAATCTTTCATTTGAAAGCCACGTTTCTAGCATCTGTAAAACCGCATTCTACCATCTTAAAAATATATCTAAATTACGGCACATGCTTTCAATGCAAAATGCTGAACAGTTAGTCGATGCGTTCATGAGCTCAAGGCTAGATAATTGTACTGCTCTACTGGGTGGTTGCCCTGCTCGCTTAATAAACAAACTCCAGCTGGTCCAAAACGCAGCAGCTCGAGTTCTTACTAGAACCAGGAAGTATGATCATATTAGTCCAGTTCTGTCAACACTGCACTGGCTCCTTATTAAACATCGCATACATTTTAAAATCTTGCTTATTACTTACAAAGCACTAAATGGTTTAGCTCCGGTACTTAAGCGAGCTCTTAACACATTATACTCCATCACGTCTATTGCAGTCTCAAAACTCTGGCCAGTTGATAATACCTAGAATATCTAAATCAACTGCAGGCGGTCAATCCTTTTCCTATTTAGCACCTAAATAGAATAGTTTTCCTAGCATTGTTCGTGAAGCAACCACACTCTGTCAGTTTAAATCTAGACTAAAAACACATCTCTTTACTATGGCATACACATAGAACATTTTTAACTTTCATTATTCAAATCATTTGACTGATTGTTAGGCTGCATTAACTAGGTCAGCCCGAACCAGAAACACTTCCCATAACACCTGATGTACTCGTTACATCATAAAAAGAGTGGCATCTACGCTAATGTTAGTCTCTCTGTTTATCCCAAGGTTTATCCCGAATCTGGGCCCTGTCCGGATCGGATGGTGGACCTGCCTGGACATGACCAACACATCCTGGAGTGTCTGCTGAGCCGTGTCAAATGTTTCCTCTGAATTTGCCTCACCGGCACGTCATACTCAATAAACCCGTCTCCGGCGCAATAACTCCGATCTTTCATGTATTCATACTCTTGTGTAATCGACGCCCCATCATAAATAAACCCTTCTCTTCGGTGATACCCTGAAATTTTGAATATTCCAATCTAATAAGATTTTTGACCTATAAGGTGTCCAGAATAATAATCATACACGGTGTGTTAATAGGCCAGAGGAAACCTCCCAAGGTTTATTTTTCTCCATCACGCCCTGATGGAGTTTTGGTTCCTTGCCACTGTCGCCTTTGGCTTGGCTTGTTCAGTTGGGGACACTAAAATTATGATCAAAGTTATTCAACTAAATAAACAAATAAAAGTAATTAATTAGGTCTTATTTAATTCTATAAACTATAATACTGATATGCCAACATTGACACTATATGATAAATTAAAATAAGCTGATAACATCACTGTTTTCTCCAGTACGACTGTACAACCAAATCTAATTTTGTTTGCAATATTATCCTGTTTGGACGCAGGACGCAAGCCCCAATGGCAGCCGCGTACACCTTGATTGTAGATGGGGTAAGCCCTGCAGAGAAACGATCTTGGAGGAACTCCAGCACGTCTGTACCATTGCGAGGGAGGGAGAACCACAGCGGACAGTGGGACGTCTTTCGAGACTCGAAGAGATCCACTTCCACTGGGCCGAACCTTTCGCATATCTGCTCCACCACCTCTGGGTGGAGCCGCCATTCCCCGGGCCTCAGTCCCTGCCTCGACAGTATGTCTGCCCCCTGATTTTGTATAACTGGGATGTACATCGCCCTGAGGGATAACATTTTCTCTTGTTACCAGAGGAGGATGAGATGCGCCAGTCTGCACAGAGGGCGCGACCTCAACCCCCCCTGGCGGTTCAAATACGCCACGACTGCCATATTGTCCAAGCGGACCAGAACGTGGTGTCCGCGGAGATCCGGGAAAAAACTCCTCAGAACTTTGTAGACCGCCATCATCTCCAGACAGTTTATGTGCCAGGAGGAATGACGGTCCTCCCACAGACCTCTCGCAAAGCGGCCTTCCATGACCGCGCCCCAACCAGTGAGGGATGCATCTGTTGAAACGGTCTTCCGGCAACACGATGCTCCCAGCACTGGTCCCTGGGACAGAAACCAGATTTTCTTCTATATGACTAGAGCCCGAAGGCATTTGCGCGTAACTCTGATCATACGAAAAGGGTTCCCCCTGGGGGAGAACCCCCTGGTCTTTAGCCATCACTGTAAAGCCCTCATGTGTAACAGGCCGAAGGGAATCACATTGGATGCTGCCGCTAGGTACCCTAATTTACATTTAATCATTTAGCAGACGCTTTTATCCAAAGCGACTTACAAAAAGGGGAGAGCAATAGAAGCAATGAAACAGACAAGGCCAACAACCTGTAAGAGCTCTAAGAAATCTCAATTAATTAGCACAGTACACAATTTTTTTTTTATTTTTTTTTTTTTTTAAATAGACATCTACAACAAAAACTCTTGTACGCAAAATACAAAACACTGGATTTTTATAGCTATGATAACAACCCATTAGGACTAAGGCTGTTGCCCCAACTGTTGTCGTTAATGCAGATTCAGTGGCCCAATGGGTTGGTTTTGTATGGCATTCTAGCTAAACGCGCAGCAATAGCCATCTACAACAAAAACTCACGTACGCAAAATACAGAACACTGGATTTTGATAGTTATGATAATTATGTAACATACCCGCCTGAAGGCACAAATCCGGATGAGAGACGTAGATATGATCCAGGAGTGTGTGCTTTTTGGTCATTGCTGTGGTGATCAGTAAGTGCTATTCTGTATTGGTCAAGTGCAATTGGAAAAGATGTGTCTTAAGATGTTTTTTAAAAATGGCTACAGACTCGGCAGCACGAATTGAGATCGGCAGGTCATTCCACCAGGTGGGAACGGTCCAGGAAAATGTCCGCAAAAGCGATTTCATGCCTCTTTGGGATGGAACCACGAGGCGCCGCTCACTCGCAGAACGCAAGCTTCTGGAGGGTGTGTAAGTCTGAACAAGTGAGTTTAGGTATATTGGTGCAGAGCCAGTGGTTGTTTTGTAGGCGATAACTAGTGCCTTGAATTTGATGCGAGCAGCCATTGGCAACCAGTGCAGTTTGATGAAGAGAGGCGTAACATGCGCTCTCTTCGGCTCATTAAAGACCACTCTCGCCGCTGCATTCTGGATCAGCTGCAAGGGTTTGATAGTGCATGCTGGAAGCCCAGCCAGAAGAGCATTACAATAGTCCAGTCTGGAGAGAACGAGAGCTTGAACCAGGAGTTGTGCAGCCTGTTTTGATAGGAAGGGTCTAATCTTTCTAATGTTGTATAAAGCAAATCTGCAGGACCGGGCTGTTGCAGTAATGTGGTCAGTGGAATTTAACTGGTCATCAATCACAACTCCAAGGTTCCTGGCTGTCCGTGATGGAGTTATGGTCGATGAACCAAGCTGAATGGAGAAATTTTGATGAAGTGCTGGGTTGGTTGAGAAAACAAGTAATTCTGTCTTTGCAAGATTGAGTTTAAGATGATGTTCTTTCATCCAGTCAGAAATGTCTGTCAGACAGGCAGCGATACGAACACTGACTATAGGATCATCTGGTTAAAATGAGAAGTAGAGTTGAGTGTCATCAGCATAGCAGTGATAGGAGAAGCCGTGTTTCTGAATGACAGAACCTAATGATGACATGTATATGGAGAAGAGAAGTGGTCCAAGGACTGAGCCCTGGGGAACCCCAGTAGCTAGATGATGTGACTTAGAAACTACACCTTTCCATGAGACCCTGTAGGACCTACCAGAGAGGTAAGACCTGAACCACTGGAGAGCAGTTCCTGAGATCCCCGTCTTCTTAAGTGTTGACAGGAGGATCTGGTGGTTAACTGTGTCAAAAGCAGCAGACAGATCCAGCAGAATGAGCACTGAGGATTTGGAAGCTGCTTTTGCCAGTCTCAGTGCCTCAGTTACCGAGAGCATGGCAGTCTCAGTCGAATGGCCGCTTTTGAAGCCGGATTGGTTGTTGTCTAGGAGGTTGTCCCGTTCAAGAAACATAGAGAGTTGATTGAACACAACTCGCTCAAGGGTCTTTGCAATGAAAGGCAGAAGGGATAGCGGTCGGTAGTTTTCTAAAAGTGCTGGATTCAGAGAGGGTTTCTTAAGCAGTGGGGTTACCCGAGCCTGCTTAAATGCTGTGGGAAAGGTTCCCGTGTGAAGAGAAGTCTTGACAATGTGAGTGAGTGCAGGAGTGATTGAAGAAGAAATAGCCTGAAGGAGGTGAGTGGGTATAGGATCAAGTGGACAGGTAGTAGGGTGATTGGAAAGGATGAGTTTAGAAATATCTGCCTCGGAGAGCGGAGAGAAGGATGGAAGCATGTTCGTGTTAGTTGTTGAGATGTGCGTGTCAGTTTGTGATGAGGAGAACTGTTTGCTGATGAGAGATGTTTTGTTTGTGAAAAATGATGCAAAGTCATCAGCTGTAAGAGTTGATGAAGGAGGGGGAGGAGGTGGACAAAGGAGAGAGGAGAATGTTTTAAAGAGTTGGCGAGAGTCAGAGCAATTGTTGATTTTGTTGTGGTAGTATGTTGTTTTAGCAGTGGAGACATTTGTAGAGAAAGAAGAGAGAAGAGACTGATAAAAGGCAAGGTCAGTATAGTTTTTAGATTTCTGCCATTTCCTCTCTGCCGCCCTGAGTCCAGAGCGATGTTCACGGAGAACATCAGACAGCCAGGGGGCAGATGGGGTGGGGCGGGCTGGTCTGGATGAAAGGGGGCAAAAACTGTCTAAGGAGGATGTTAGGGTGGAGCAAAGAGTGTCGGTAGCACTGTTAGTGTCCAGTGCTGAAAACTGAGCAGGTGAAGGGAGTGAAGATGAAACCATAGCCGATAGGCGAGAGGGAGAGAGTGAGCGTAGATTACGCAGAAAGGTAATCTGTGTAGGAGTACGTGCTGTATCAGGAGTCAGTATGGGGTTAAGAGTGATGAGAAAGTGGTCTGAGGTGTGTAATGGAGTAACTAAAGTGTCCGTGCAGCAGTTGCGTGTGTAGACAAGGTCTAATTGGTTACCTGATCTGTGAGTAGCCGTAGTAGATACTAACTTAAGGTCAAATGAAGTCAGTAGAGTGCTGAAGTCTGCGGCTAGGTGTTTATCAAGATGGATGTTGAAGTCACCAAGCAGAATCAGTGGAGTGCCATCCTCGGGGAAGCTAGAAAGTAACACATCCTACTCCTCCACAAAGTTACCGAGTTGACCTGGAGGACAATAGACCACTACCACATGGATTTTAACAGGGTGAGTAATCGTGATTGAGTGCGATTCAAATGAAATGGCCGGTAGAGATGGTAATGGATCAAATTTCCAATCATTTGAGATAAGCAAACCAGTACCCCCACCCCTCCCAATAGGCTGAGGAGTGTGTGAAAAAGTTAAATTGGTTGAGAGGGCTGCAGGAGTGGCAGTGTCCTCTGGTTTGATCCAGGTCTCAGTTAGGCCCATGAGGCTAAGCTGAGAATGAGTCCCAATAGATGAAATAAAGTCTGCTTTGTTTACAGCAGACTGGCAATTCCAGAGACCAATTGGAATAGAGAGTAAAGTAGCAGAGGATGTTAGGATATAGCGCAAATTATTAGGATTGCGGCGTCTCGTGCGTACAGATCGTGATTTACGAGTGCTAGTAGTAATAGTTAAGATTTGAAAGCACATGGTGAATACAGATCAGAGAAAAGGCCAGATAGGAATTAGAAAAGAACCAAACACAAATAATGAAAAGGAAGATGATACTCAAGTGCCTTGCCGGGGTCCTTGCTTGGGCGGAGTTGCACTGGGAAGAGTTGAAGTCTTTACACTTGTTGGTCTTGCACAGGGAAGAGTTGAGGTCTTTACACTCGTTGGTCTTGCACAGGGAAGAGTTGAGGTCTTTACACTCGTTGGTCTTCACACAAGGAGGGCTTCACACTGCCACTTCCGCTGCCGCGGACTATCACGCTATTTATACTCACCTGAGTATCGTTATTGAAAGCAGCTGGGAACGCCCCCAACAAACTCACTCCCAACGTGGCAATGACCAAACAAATGCTAACTCAACAAATGCTAACTCCCACACACACCGTGAGAATACACCAAAACGAATAATACACACCACTGCACTACACAGACACACTTATCCAACAACAAATGAACAAACAATCAAATGAGAAAAGTTACAAACACTTACAGAGTAGTTGTCTATCAGTCAATTAATTGCTCACCTCTAGCCAGCTGCTAACAAACACACGAGGCTTTTAATACCTTGCTGGCCATGCCCCCAACAAACTCACTCCCAACGTGGCAATGACCAAACAAATGCTAACTCAACAAATGCTAACTCCCACACACACCGTGAGAATACACCAAAATGAATAATACATACCACTGCACTACACAGACACACTTATCCAACAACAAATGAACAAACAATCAAATGAGAAAAGTTACAAACACTTACAGAGTACTTGTCTATCAGTTAATTAATTGCTCACCTTTAGCCAAATGTTAGAAACACACAAGGCTTTTAATACCTTGCTGGCCATGCCCCCAACAAACTCACTCCCAATGTGGCAATGACCAAACAAATGCTATCTCAACAAATGCTAACTCCCACACACACCGTGAGAATACACCAAAACGAATAATACACACCACTGCACTACACAGACACACTTATCCGACAACAAATGAACAAACAATCAAATGAGAAAAGTTACAAACACTTACAGAGTAGTTGTCTATCAGTCAATTAATTGCTCACCTCTAGCCAGCTGCTAACAAACACACGAGGCTTTTAATACCTTGCTGGCCATGCCCCCAACAAACTCACTCCCAACGTGGCAATGACCAAACAAATGCTAACTCAACAAATGCTAACTCCCACACACACCGTGAGAATACACCAAAATGAATAATACATACCACTGCACTACACAGACACACTTATCCAACAACAAATGAACAAACAATCAAATGAGAAAAGTTACAAACACTTACAGAGTACTTGTCTATCAGTTAATTAATTGCTCACCTTTAGCCAAATGTTAGAAACACACAAGGCTTTTAATACCTTGCTGGCCATGCCCCCAACAAACTCACTCCCAATGTGGCAATGACCAAACAAATGCTAACTCAACAAATGCTAACTCCCACGCACACCGTGAGAATACACCAAAACGAATAATACACACCACTGCACTACACAGACACACTTATCCAACAACAAATGAACATACAAACAAATGAGAAAAGATACAAACACTTACAGAGTAGTTGTCTATCAGTCAATTAATTGCTCACCTCACTTCAAATACTCTTTGAAAGTGCTTTACAGTGATATTCTGGCCTAGCTTTATTCTTGAGACTATCGCTAGAGTGGTCTCGATTCGTGCGGGAGATAGATGTGCCCGCATCGAAATCGAGTCCCATATTATCCCCAGAAAACTCGTCTTCTGGGCCGGCTGTAACACACTCTTCTTCGAATTGAGTCTTAACCCCAAGCACTGGATGTGTGACAGAACCACATCTCGATTTTGAACTGCCATCTCATACGACTGCGCCAGGATTAGCCAGTCGTCGATATAATTTAGCACACGGATGCCCTGAAGTCTCAATGGAGCCAGAGCTGCATCCATGCACTTCGTGAACGTGCGAGGGGAAAGAGCTAGACCGAACGGAAGTACACGATATTGGTATGCTTCACCCCCGAAAGCGAACCTCAGAAACTTCCTGTGGCATGGAAGGATGGATATATGGAAATAGGCGTCTTTTAAATCTATCGTGACGAACCCGTCCTTGGGCTGGATCTGACTCACGATGGAAGAGATAGTCAACATTTTGAACCTGAATCTCCTCAGAGACCGGTTCAGATACCTCAGATCTAAAATCAGCCGTAGCCCTCCATCCTTTTTTGGAACTATAAAGTACAGGCTGTAGAACCCGGCATCCCTCTCCGACATCGGAACCTTTTCTATGGCTCCTTTCGCCAGCAAGGATTTTACTTCTAGTTCCATTACCTGAACCCGCTGTGGCACCACTGCAGTCCAAGTCACCCCATTGAATTTTGGAGGGGGGTGATCGAACTGCAGTCTGTACCCTGTCTCTACAGTACGCAGGACCCATTTTGATATATTCGGAAGGCATTTCCATGCGCCGAGATAATCTACTAAGGGAATCAGCCTCTCGAGGCTGACCTCGGGTGTTATTTGAATCTCGTCCCCAGCCCCCTGAAGCGGAGCCCCGGCAGGGAGCAGCTGGTGACAATATTCGGTGTGTGGGGACAAGCGCTGTTCCGTCGCAGGTCTTTTTTGAGGCGACTGGGACAGCACCTGCCCCAGGGAAAACGATGTGGCCCGAAGCATCAGTGACGGCGGGATTACCACATCGTTTTCCCACGAGCGTCGCGCAGAGAACAACCTCGGTTGCGTCCGCACGGGGGGGACCGCTCTTAAAGGTCCAGCCGAGGCTAGGACCTCTTTGCAGCAGCCTTCTTAGCCAGAATGACGTTCCTCAGATCGCCCTTCGGCCTCGAAGGCTGCTGCTGTTGTTGTTGTTGAGAGCGCCGCCTTTGTTGCCAGGCTCCCGGGGAAGGGCTCGAAAAGCGACGCTCTCCTTCTGCACCTGCTGGTGCAAGTAGCTAGTGGACGGCTGAGGCTGCCCGCTCTGGGCAGCCTTCCCCTTAGAGTGACGAGGGAGAAATTGCCAAAAGGCTGCCGACTGTTTTTTCGCCTCCTGAAATCTGTCGACGACGCAATTAACAGCGTCGCCGAACAGACCAGAAGGCGAAATCGGGGCATCAAGGAGGAAGGTTTTATCTCTCTCCTTCATCCCCGATAAATGCAGCCATAAATGTCTCTCCACAGTCACCATAGATGCCATGGAGCGGCCGATGGCACGGGCCGTCTCCTTGGTGATGCGGAGAGACAGGTCAGCAGCCTTACGGAGCTCTAATATGTCCTCAGGGGAGGGACCCTCTCCCTCATCTAGCTCATTGAGGAGGTCGGCCTGGTATGCCTGCAAAATAGATAGTGTATGCAGGGAACTACCAGCCCGCCCAGCCGCAATATATGCCCTGCCCACCAATGCAGATGTATCTTTAAGAGCTTTTTACCCCGGCTTTAAGAGACGATGCCGATTCGGGCGAAAGATAGCTCGCGAGAGCATCTTCCACCCACGGCATCGTCCCATAACCAGCCTCGCACGCCCCCAGCACGTTAGAGTAATCTAGTACCGGGGGATTGGATACACGCGCTGAATAAGGCTTGTTCCAGGACCTGCTCAATTCGTTGTGCAGGTCCGGGAAAAATGGTAAGCCCCGGCGAGGTGTTGAAGCCCGGCGAGAGAGAAAGCGATCATCCAGCCTGCTGGATGGCTGAATCTCCTGCCTCTCTTGTGGCCATTCGATATTTAATTTGGCCACAGCGCGGGTCAACACCTCCACTAACTCCTCATTGACGGGTGGATGAAGTGAAGACAATATATCTTCATCCCCCGCCTCGATGTCGAACTCATCTGGCTCCTCAGAACCAGAGAGCACGAGCATCGGACCGCCCACCCCGGGGGAAGAAGCCGCAGCGCGGGCTTCCACACGGGGAGGACGGTCATCTGGACTGTCAGCGGATGATTGAGAAAGTGCCTCTGCAGTCTCAATCTCCGCTGACAAATCCAGTTGTGAACCTCATGATCTGAGACGCCGAGACGCCTCGGCGACTGCGGGTCCAGAACCACGGGGTTCACGGGGCTGACCGCCGTCATTAAAAACGGCCAGCCGTTAGCGAAGCACCTTGAGTGTGAGCCTCTCACAATGCTCACAAGCGGCTCCCTCGAGAGCCGCTGTGGCATGCTGCACACCCAAACATAGAACACAAAGCAAGTGTGTGTCCGTACCCGACATAAATTGAGGACACAGAGGCACACACCGCCTGAATTCAGTACTCTTAGTCGCCATTATATCTCTATATATATTTATTTACTGCTAGAAAGGGACGTACAACAATAAATAGACGGACAATATACACAGAGCGTTACTGCTGAAGAGCGATAACTGACGCTACTATGCGGCAGACATCCCTTTATAGCTTCCGGTGATGCCGTCACATCTACGTCATGACATTGCACCAATCAGGATTGGACAAGTTTCATTCATACTTCAGATGCGTTGATGCTTAGCTAGCATCCCCAATTCGTCGTTTCGACGCAGTGCGAAGTTCCCTCGATATAGGGAACACAGCATTGTTCATGATAGCTCACACCTCCTTGCATATCCCATTTGTAAAGAAAAAGTGTCCCCACAAAGGCAAAATGATTCTCACATCCTTTTCAAGCAAAATACTGTAGGCAACAACACCCATTAGTCAAAAGTCTTGTTGACACATATCTATTGTGTGTTTTGTGGTGTTAATTCAGTGTCACAATTTTTTCTTCCAAAAACCATGCATAAACATTATTCTCTCAAAAATACAAGCATATACATATATGTTGCTCACTGACAATAGTAGCCCAGTTTTAGCTGAATACAGGGTTATGACACTTTAGCCGTTAATGTGTTGATAACCAGCTAAAAACACAAATGTCAGAGCATGTCAAACTTTTAAAGGGCCCCGAAACTGTGTGGTCCTCCAGGGGTTAAACATTTAAGTAAAGATGGTTTAAGTAAATATTATCTGTGCTTCTTACTGAAACCACAGTCAGAGATCAGATGTGAGAGCTGAGATCAAACCAGCAGATAAACCAACAACCAGAAACCAGCAGTAGAAAAGAGACGAAAGAGCAAAAACGCAGACAGAATGAGAGAAGACATCAAGCAAGACTGAAAACACTTTTATCCCACGAGCACCGCACTGTAGAAATCTCCTGAATATCTCTAGGTAAGAGATATGCTTATCCTTGTTTAAGTCATTAAATATGAACTGACATGTCAAACAGATTAGAACGTATTAATATTTTCAGTCTGATGATTCTGAGTTGTAGAATATAATGAGATTTATAACTTCTGAAAGCTGCTTAGCATGCCAATACTAATTTTCCACTCATAAATATTTTATTTTAGGTAGATATCACAAAGAGGTCAAAAAAAGACTGGAACATGGAAAATGATATATTTCGCTGGAACATGGAAAATGATCTATTTTGCTGGAACATGGAAAATGATCTATTTCACTGGAACATGGAAAATGATCTATTTCACTGGAACTTTGAAATTAATCTAAAAATGAATCTTCACTGTATTCCAGTACCTGTCCAGATAAGGATCAGATGGTTAATCTTCATCATCATAGGTGTGTGTGCAGGCCTACCAGCTCTTGTTTGGTCTGCCAGCGATGTAATTAATTACAGAAAGAACGGATGCCGTATTTCAGCCTTGATCATTTTCCTCCTCCTCACTGACTGTATTGAGCTGTTCTTGAGTCCCTATGTACTGATTAAACTTCTCTTAAATGAGTTCTACTGGGATGGAGGTTGGACATGTCGGGTTGTTATAATGGTATGGTCCTCATCAAGAGTCTGTGGTCTCCTCCTGAACCAGCTGGTGGCGCTAGAAGGAAATCTCTCAGTGAAATATCCACTGTTCACTGCTCAGGTTTTCTCTACAAAGGCTTTCATCAGTTTCTACATATTTTTGTTTCTCTGTATCGCTATCACTTGTATTTTAAATAATTTTTTGTTTACTATTTTTTGGCTCATTGTGTCAGTGATCATGTGGATCCTTTCTTGTTTCGCTTTGTGTTGTAAAAATTGTCACTCTCACACATCCAGAGAACCAGATCCTCATATTTGGGTTATTTTCATATTAACTGTGCTGGTGCTTTATCTGCCCTTGATTTTAATATTTCTCTTTCCTCTATCTCTTTCTCTTAATGTTCGGTTTATTCCTTGCTTCTTGATGAGTATGAGACTGATTTCAGACCCTCTCCTGTGTGTGCTGGTCTGCAGGCAGAATCTCAGACATCACAAGCCGACAGGACTAGTTTAGTCTGAGGAGGTCTGGGCAGATGGACTAGTTGTGAAGACATGATATTTTGACTATACTAAAGACATTAAGACAGTATCTTTTCATTCATAGTTTCTTTAGTATAAGAATGAAGGCCAGTATGACCACCACTGATACTCTCTATATATTGGAATTTTATTTTTCAATTTCTGGGGATGAAATTTGTAATTATAGCCATTCAGCATTACAGTAAAATCACAGCATTTTTTTTATTTCATAGGCCTAAAATGTACAGATTTTTATGTTTATCTTTTATTAACAATCACAAAGTGTTCAACATATTAATATAAACTTTTTTATTTAAGCAAACTTGCCTTTTAATTAAATTTGTTTCTGATGTTTCTGTCTCTTCATTTGGTCTGTACTTTAAAGTTAATACAATTTAATTCATTTTCATAATAAAAAAGAAACATAAAGTTACTCTTCAATACAAAGTCAGTCTCTCATATTCATACGTTTCCGCACTAAATCTGCATGTCTTAATTACTGAGAGGAGCTTGTTAATGACTGATGAAGATGACTCTCTCTCTCTCTCCTCTCCTCTCTCCTCTCTCCTCTCTCCTCTCTCTCTCTCTCTCGTAGTTTATCAGCGGTGCGAATGAACATCGTGATTGTTTTGTTCAAAGTTTTAGTTGGAATGCTCTCTAGGTATGGTAAACTGGTCTCTTCAATAAAGATGATTGCAATTGGAAGTAAGTCCTCTTTGTTGAAAAGTGGTTTCCTTCACATGATTTAACTCGGCGGCAGTGGCTCAGTGGTTCATGTAGGTTGTCTACAAACCAGAAGGTTGGTGGTTCGATCCCCGGTTCCATCTGACCAAGTGTCGAGGTGTCCATGAGCAAGACACCTAACCCCAGCTGCTCCCGACGAGCTGGATGGAGCCTTACATGGCTGACATCGCCGTTGGTGTATGAATGGGTGAATGTGAGGCAAGACGTAAAGCGCTTTGGATGGCCATAGGGTCTGTTGAAAGTGTTATATAAATGCAGTCAATTTACCATTTAACTCTGAATATTCGTAATGAAGAATTTAACTATGTGATCTATGCTACAACGAATACAATGAAGTGCTTTGGCTGTGGTGAAAATGGACACCTTATTCATGGTTGTCCAAAAAGAGAGGATAATGCAAATAAAACTACAGAAAATGTAGTTGTAGTGTAGGATGCTATCATCACAACCGTTGAGGAGATGCCAGGTCCCAATGGGGTCGCCGGCTGTTTCAAAAGTTGTGAAGAATAGTTCTGTTTTTCAGGAAGCTACAGGTGGGGAAGAAGAGGATAGGTTTTCGCAGATGATAGAACAAGCAGCAGAATCTGATGAATTGGAAGGTTGTAACAGTGAAGATGAGGTTATGGTCAGAGATGGAGGTTAAATCCAGATGAAGAGGGTTCTGTGTCGGGAGATGGAAAATGTTTTTTAAAATCCCCCCAAAAAGGAAGTTGTTGGTATGTCATGCCAGACTGACACAGAGAGCGAAAAGTGACATTTCAGAGTGTAGTATCACTGTTTTCTCCAAAGTGACTTCTCCAGCCAAACATATACTGTGAACATAAAAACATTTTAAGTGTCTGTTCTTCATCTATAGGAATAGATGAAGAACAGACACTTAAAGTGTCGCTTAAAGTGTCGTTCAGTCGGTCTGTGTTCTGTCAGGACTCACGAGCCGATTCGCTGAACTGCTGTGAGCTGCTGAAATAAGCCAATCAGAGCAGAGCTCAACATTAATATTCATGACTCTTCCAAATAAGGCAAAAACAGAGCATTACATCCTGGGGACAATTTATAGGGTTGTAAATGGACCTGTAAAACTGGATCTGGACAATTTTTGCCCTTAAATAAGCCACATACCCTCTATGTAGATATCAGAGAACAATTTAACATATACTGAAAAAAAGGAAAACACACACTTTCCAATTTACGTAATCTTATTATTTACGATCTACGCAACAAAATTGTGTTTCTCTTCTAAACGTGATTTATTTGCTTTCGATTAATGTAATTCTTTTAAATATGCAATTTACTAGATTACATTATTTGGGGTTAATGTGAACCAATCAAGTACTCAAACATGATTTTTGCTGAAAATGTAGTTTCCAGCATGATTTGCGTGGGACTTGACAAAAAGAGTAAAATTGTTTAACTTAAGTGTTATTTCATGTATTTTTTTTTGGCAAAATTAGATAAGGTTGAGACTTTATATTGTTAAATAGTGTTTAATGTTTAATTATGTTGGAATAATTAGAACCGTTTAAATTATACTGGGTTACCATAGTGGAGAAGAGCGGAGCGACACCTCAGGCTGTGGACTGAGACAGCACATGTCATTAAAGAACATTTCATAGCACTTGACATGTTCATTAAGTGCTATTGCTGGAATGAAAATAATGAGAAAAAAACGAATGAAAGCTTGCCAGTGCAGTCTTATAAATCAGTCAAGTGACCACAACAATGTACAAAGGCAAAATAAGCTTGTGATTTGATTAAAGAGGCAGGGTCCCTGTGCTCACCATGTTGTTAGGAAGCCATATTATAATCATTTTGAGACTTCTCAATTGGGTTACTTAAGAATTACTTCATTCCATGATGTTAAAGTTTTGTGAACAAATCATGTTTGTTTAACTTAATTGAATCATGTTGAACTGATGTACATGATTAAATCATGTAAACCCAACAAACCTTTTTTTCAGTGTATTGTTTCAACTCATTCTAGGGCGCCTTTAAACCATTATACCTCTTTGAGTGTTGGAGTTGCTCAGTTATTTTCTGAGAACTTTACTCCATATTCTTATAATGTAGAAGATAATTAATTATAATTAAAGGAAGAATTTTGAAGGTTAGAGTTGTATTGGAAAATACTCTTTTGTTTGTTTGTGTGTGTGTGTGTGTGTGTGTGTGTGTGTGTGTGTGTGTGTGTGTGTGTGTGGCGGTTTTACTCTGGTTGTGTTTACTGTAGTTATGCTCAATGAAGACAATGCGTGTGGAAGAGGTCTCAGGATGCTTTATTCTGCAGAAATACATATTTTAGCACAATCAATTTTTGGAATATACGTCTCTCCCCTTCACTCTGTGCACGGAAAAGCAGCACGCTCGTTAGAAGAGCGAGAGAGAGCACATTTGACCCAAACTGCAACAAATGTGCGTCTAAAGATCTTAATTTACTCAAATTAAAGTTGCAAAACATAAAATAATATTATAAATGAATTAAAACCACAAAATATAGTAAGCCATGAAAGAGTTCACCATAATGGCAAATGAAATAATATAAAAGTGAAAAGATTATTTCCCCACAGTTTGTTCATATCAGTAAATTAATTAAATGATAATTTCAAAAGTTACATATTTCAACAAATAAAATAAAAACATTTGATATAAATGACATCACTTTTGCAAACAGACCTCACTCTTTTTTTTATGTAACTCAGACTTGATATTAAACTCATTTCAAACATTTCTCAACATATAACAAACAATCGTACATACCTGTAGAAATACATAGAGCACAATCAATTTTTGGAATATACGTCTCTCCCCTTCACTCTGTGCACGGAAAAGCTAGTAAGCAAAAACACTTCTCAGTAAAACATTCAAAATGCAATTTGCTGCATTCAATTTAATAACATCACAGCCTTACACTACATTTAAACATTCTTTATCTCATGAAATAAATTCATGATATAATTTAACACACTTTAAAATGTCCTTACCAGCACGCTCGTTAGAAGAGCGAGAGAGAGCACATTTGACCCAAACTGCAACAAATGTGCGTCTAAAGATGGCGCTGTTCGCACATCGCAAAAGGAAACGTGCGTCACCGATATGTGCCCTATACAAAACGATTTCTGCTTGAATGGTTCCCACTAGAGTTAATTATGTACACTTAACTATTATGACCCAGAACATATTTAAACAAATATAAAAGCACAAGAAATTAAGTTTTGATGAAGTTCATTACATTTTATATATTTTTTGAACCAGCTACATACTCCCCGCTGAACTTCACAAAACTTCTTCAATATGGATAAATAGCTGATCAAAAAGCCACACACAGAATAAACACAATTTACACTCGACACAGCAATATGTGCTTCCCAACCCACAGGGAAAGTGATCTAAGCAGGCTGATCAGACCTACTAAGACGACACTTGTAAATAGGGTGCCCCAAACACCACTACTTCGAATTCAATGTGACATTATCGTTTAGGATTCTGAATTTTGGCTTTTTTAATTCAATGTAATGATTCAAATAAATTCAAAGGAAACATTTTTGCACTCTTCATGGAACTGCTTAACCCATTTTATGACAATAAAGACCTAGTAACTCCATCAACTGAACTGACAGTCTTCATGCTTTGGGTCATGTTCTGAATTAACCTGTTTACAGGTTTCACAAGTCTGCCAAACCTTGTTCTGACTTGAGTCACTACTTGATTAGGGAGCGAATCCACAGGCTCAGAGGTCTGTATGTCAGCAGAACCTTCCACAGATACAGATGTCATTGGATCACAAGTCAAGCCTCCATTACTTGTACATTCAGAAACAGTGTCACATCCTAAAGTTTCACCCAGCGTTGCTGAAAGCACAGATTGTGCAGGATCAGGACCCACTGCAAATGGGAGGACACTCTCTGCCCTAGAGGATATACAACTCAAGCTATCATCTGGAGCCACAGTCCCTGCTATCCAGCTGGCAGTTCGATCTGCATTACTACATTCTGACATGTGCGTTATAGCATCGGTCAAAGCGACGCCACTACAGTCATCAAGTGATTCACTGCCATCACTGAATGAGGGTTCAACTTCCTCAACCTCAATTGGCAGAAAGTTTGCTTGAAGGAGCAAGTTCCTATGAACAGTCTTTTCCTGACCGGTGTGGGTGTTGCGGATATGGTAGGTGTGACAATGAGGATTCAGAGCAACAACTGTATATGGAATGGACTCCCACCTATCTGCCAGTTTTTTCCGACCACGTTCGCCCTTGTTGGCCAGTAAAACCTGATCCCCAACATCAATACTGCGTCCTTTGTTGTATAGGTCTGCCTGGCGCCGTTGACTGGCCTCTGCATTCTTCTGAGCAAGGGCCAGAGCTTCTTTCAAGTCGTCCCTCAATTTAATCACATACGTATCATAATCAACGAGGACATTGTCCCTCCCCAGATAGCAAAATTGCTCTGGCCCAGATCCGGCCCACACTTTACACTTTCATCTGGCCCACTACCCGCGTGGAATGATGGCACTTGGGCGGTCCGCTCCCGTTTGCCAGATTTAGGCCGCAATCAAGCCATAGCAACGCCGCATGTCAGCCATGAACAAAACGCATGAAGCAGAACTGGCCCACATCTGGCCCAGATAGCAAAATTGCTCTGGCCCAGATCCGGCCCACACTTGACACTTTCATCTGGCCCACTACCCACGTGGAATGATGGCACTTGGGCGGTCCGCTCCCGTTTGCCAGATTTAGGCCGCAATCAAGCCATAGCAACGCCACATGTCAGCCAAGAACAAAACGCATGAAGCAGAACTGGCCCACATCTGGCCCAGATAGCAAAATTGCTCTGGCCCAGATCCGGCCCACACTTGACACTTTCATCTGGCCCACTACCCGCGTGGAATGATGGCACTTGGGCGGTCCGCTCCCGTTTGTCAGATTTAGGCCGCAATCAAGCCATAGCAACGCCGCATGTCAGCCATGAACAAAACGCATGAAGCAGAACTGGCCCACATCTGGCCCAGATAGTAAAATTGCTCTGGCCCAGATCCGGCCCATACTTGACACTTTCATCTGGCCCACTACCCGCGTGGAATGATGGCACTTGGGCGGTCCGCTCCCGTTTGTCAGATTTAGGCCGCAATCAAGCCATAGCAACGCCGCATGTCAGCCATGAACAAAACGCATGAAGCAGAACTGGCCCACATCTGGCCCAGATAGCAAAATTGCTCTGGCCCAGATCCGGCCCACACTTTACACTTTCATCTGGCCCACTACCCGCGTGGAATGATGGCACTTGGGCGGTCCGCTCCCGTTTGCCAGATTTAGGCCGCAATCAAGCCATAGCAAAGCCGCATGTCAGCCATGAACAAGACGCATGAAGCAGAACTGGCCCACATCTGGCCCAGATAGCAAAATTGCTCTGGCCCAGATCCGGCCCATACTTGACACTTTCATCTGGCCCACTACCCACGTGGAATGATGGCACTTGGGCGGTCCACTCCCGTTTGTCAGATTTAGGCCACAATCAAGCCATAGCAACGCCGCATGTCAGCCATGAACAAAACGCATGAAGCAGAACTGGCCCACATCTGGCCCAGATAGCAAAATTGCTCTGGCCCAGATCCGGCCCACACTTGACACTTTCATCTGGCCCACTACCCGCGTGGAATGATGGCACTTGGGCGGTCCACTCCCGTTTGTCAGATTTAGGCCACAATCAAGCCATAGCAACGCCGCATGTCAGCCATGAACAAAGCGCATGAAGCAGAAATGGCCCACATCTGGGCAACAGTTTATTTTAATTCTGGCCCAGATCCGGCCCAGATGTAATACCTTGCTTTGGCCCACATACCACGTGGAATGATGGCACTTGGGTGGTCCGCTCCTGTTTTCCAGATTTGAGCCACAATCAAGCCATAGCAATGCCACATGTCAGCTATAAACTAAACGCATGAAGCAGAAATGGCCCACATCTGGGCAACAGTTTATTTGAATTCTGGCCCAGATCCGGCCCAGATGTAATACCTTGCTTTGGCCCACATACTGTGTGAAATGATGGCACTTGGGCGGTTCGCTCCTGTTTGCCAGATTTGGGCCACAATCAAGCCATAGCAATGCCACATATCAGCTATGAACAAAACGCATGAAGCAGAACTGGCCCACAACTGTTGCCCAGATGTGGGCCAGTTCTGCTTCATGTGTAGGTATTAGATCCGGCCCAGATCTAATACCTTGCTCTGGCCCACATACCACATGGAATAATAGCACTTGGGCGGTCCGCTCTTGTTTGCCAGATTTGGGCCACAATCAAGCCATAGCAATGCCACATGTCAACCATGAACAAAACACATGAAGCAGAAATGGCCCACATCTGGCTAACAGTTAAATTTAATTCTGGCCCAGGTCTGGGCCATATCTAATACCTTGCTCTGGCCCACATACCGTGTGAAATGATGGCACTTGAGTGGTCCACTTTTGTTTCCCAGATTTGGGCCACAATCAAGCAATAGCAATGCCACATGTCAGCCATGAACAAAACACATGAAGCAGAAATGGCCCACATATGGCTCACAGTTAAATTTAATTCTGGCCCAGGTCCGGCCCAGATCTAATACCTTGCTTTGGCCGATATAAACCAGAATTGACCCTAATGTGGGCCACAGTTGGTCTTTTACACAATCCTCATGTGGCCCACATGCTGTTTGCCAAATCTGGTCCACAATCAGGCCATTGCACAATTCAAGTTACCTTTCTTTGTTAATGCTTTATAAAGTTTCAAAACAGATTTACAGGAATAAACATGAAAATAATTATTTAATTATTCAAACAGAGTTAAATTCTGCAGTAAAGCAGCCCTAAAAAGAAAATAGTGTCACAGCTGAAGTCAGGTCAGTGTTGATTCAGTTCTGTTCTGTGTAAGGTTCATCAATTATGAAATCAGTTCAATTTGCTATAAAGCAGCTTTGCAGAAAACATGATCCAGCTCAGTTCAGTTCTCCTCCAATAGCATCAGTGCAATTAAATCAATATTATATAGACATTAGAAATACTAGGGATGCACCGAATGTTCGGCAACCGAAATTATTCGGCCGAAAATAGCCAAAAAAAGCACTTTCGGTGTAAGTAAAAAGGCCGAATAAATTTTGCAGAACAATGACGTTTTTAATGACGCGATCAAATAGTAACCCGCGTAGAGTGAGAGTCGCGTGCTTTATGCAGCAAACATGTCAGCAGTGTGGAAGCACTTTAAAGTGTCAGAGAAAGACGCAAAAACGGCTGTTTGCAAACACTGTTCTGCTGAATTGTCCAGAGGGGGTGCATCTGCAAAAACGTACAGCACTTCAAGTTTAATTTATCACTTAAAATCAAGACACCCCGAACATCATGCAGAGTACGAGAAAGACACGGCGGCGGCCGCGGCGGCAACAGCAGCAGCGAAAAGGAAAGTACCTCCTCCCAGTCTGACATACACTCCATCTGTGGCTGACTTCTTAGAAAAGGCAAAAAAGTTTACCAGTGACAGTGCCAAAGCTAAAGGCATTACTAAAAAGATAATGGAATTCATCGCATTGGATGATCAACCATTCTCTGTTGTAGAGGATGTTGGATTTCGCAGGCTTATAGACCATATTGAGCCCCGTTACACCATGCCAAGTAGACGGTATTTCTCAGACGTGTGTTTACCTGAGATGTATGATGTCGTTTCAACTCACGTCCATGAGCTCTTGGCTACAGATATTGCAGCCCTCAGCTTCACGACTGATATTTGGAGCTCGGATGTGAGCCCCACCAGTATGCTGAGTTTAACTGTGCAGTGGATCGACACAGATTTCAAGCTACAAAAGATTGTGCTTCACTCACAAGAGTTTAGAGGGTCCCATACAGCTGTAGCCATATCCGAGGCGTTCGCCAACATGTTTGACACTTGGCGTATTGACCGATCTAAAGTGCATGCGGTAGTCAGTGACAACGCAAGAAATATGGCTAAAGCCATGGAAGATAGCAATCTGAAAGGCATACGGTGTATGGCACACACAATTCAACTGGCGGTCAACGAGGGATTGTTGAGTCAGCGCAGTATAGCAGATGTGATAGGCAAGTGGCGAATGCTTAAAATGGCCAACAATTTTCCTGCCTATCGCTATGCGCGCCTACAATCTATTCAAGAACAGTTCGGAATGCCACAAAAACGTTTCCAACAAGATGTGAGCACAAGGTGGAACAGTACATATTATATGCTGGAAAGCCTTTTTGCGCAAAAGCGAGTCTTGGCTACATACATAGCAGATCATGACCTGCCCGCGACATTCACCGCATACCAGTGGGTGTTAATCGAGAACGTTCTCTCTCTTCTCGCCCCTTTTGAGCAGATAACAAAAGAGATAAGCTCATCTGATGCATCTGTGGCAGACATCATACCCTTACTTGTAGCACTAAAGCGTCTTTTAAACAAAGAGGCTGAAACAGACCACGGAGTGAAAACAACTAAAAGTGCGCTCTTAGAAGCTGTCAGCACACGATTTAGTCAGGCGGACTCAGAACCCCTGTACTGCATCGCGACTGTGCTTGATCCACGATATAAAGATCATTACTTGGATGAGGGGAAAAAGCTGCACACACGAGAAATGATCCAGGCCGAGTTGGATTTGGGAAAGCCGCTAGGTGATGGAGACGGTCAGGTGATGCACAGCGCAGGAGATGAAAACAGCGCAGAGAGTAAACGCGCTCGTACTGCAGATGAGCCGCGCACAGTTTCGCTGTCTGACATGTTCGATGAGATCCTCCAAGAGAATACCCCATTTGGAAGACAGAGGACAAGCTCAACCGCTCAACAGTTAGATAGTTATCTCTCAGAAGTCCCCATCCCCAGGAGCAATAACCCTCTCAAATTTTGGAGGACCAATCAAGGCCGCTTTCCCGACCTGGCGCAGATGGCACGGAGGTAGGCTACTTGTATGGGAAATGTTATTTATATTTTGGATTATGGTAACACTTTATAAGTAGTTTCTATTTTTTAACATTAACTAACAACGAAAACACATTATTAAACGCATTTATTAATCTTAATGTTAACATTTACTAATACAGTATTAAAATTAAGTATCAAATTTTTAATTTTTGAAATAAAAAAGTATCAAAAGTGGTAGGCCTATTGGTAAAAATTGTCAATGCACTTATACTAACATGAACTAAATATTTTGTATTATCTTACATTAACGAAGATTAATAAATACCATAACAAATGTATTGCTAATTGTTAGTTAATGCAATAATGTTAACAAAAGGAAACATAGAAAAATATTACTACCTATATTTTATATGATGTATTTTGTGAAAAAAATTAACTATTTTCAGTGAAGTAAAATAGTAGGCCTACACTGGGTTTCAACCATTTCATTATCTTGAAGACATTGTTCGTTTTGAAATGAGCAACTGTCAGAAAACTGCAATAAAAATTTCAACTATTCTGCAGGTACTTGTCTGCTCCATGCACAAGCACCGACAGCGAGAGACTGTTTAGTGCTGCATCTCATATCATCGATGAGAAGAGGAACCGACTTTCATGTGAGAAAGCAGAAGCTACTTTTCATTAAGGAGAACCTGCCACTTTTCCTGAAGAAGTAGGCTAAGTTATTTATTTGTTGTGGGTTCATCCACATTTTTTGCACTATTCAATTGTAGTTGTAGACATACAGAGTTAAATTTTTTCAGCAGTCAGTTATAGGCCTAACATAGGCTATTCAAGAAGGGGGGCTTCAAAGATGGCCAAATAAAAATATTTTTTTTATTTTACTAATTATTTATTTTAAGTTATGTTGTGCTTAGTTTGTATAATATCTGCTGGAATGTTAAAAAAAATGTTCAGTGTTAAATAAATATTTTGAAATTGTATTTTTGTTATTTGATTTATTTCTCTGAAAAGCAACACAAAATAGCAAAAAAAAAAAAAACATTTTTACTATTTAAATATTGTAATGGTAAAAAAATTGCCAAATAAATGGAAAAAATGCAAAACACCGCGTTCGGTATTCGGCCTTCGGCCAAGAATTTCATTATTATTCGGCTTCGGCCAAGAATTTCATTTCGGTGCATCCCTAAGAAATACCATAGACATTTTGTAATTCTTGCTGCCAATGATACAAAAAAATTGTGCTTAGAAACAGTCTCTCTGACAGCGTGCACATGTCGTCAAATGAGGTGTCTTTCACTGCTTACTGCACTTTAGCAGTTTAAAATCCCTTGTTTTTTAACCATAATGCTTAAAAATGCAGGCAGATGATAAGATTTCATTACCACACAAGCAGAACAGCAACGTAACTACGATAGAGATGATGGTCCAAAATCAGTAGCAGTTGATACATTTCTACCAGTTAATCATATCTACCAGTATATAGCCCACCCCTATTGTAGAATATTAAGCGTCCCAAACTAAGCAAGCCTAAGGCGACAGTGGCAAGGAACCCAAAATCCATCAGGTGACAGAAATGGAGAAGAAAAAACCCTTGGTAGAAACCAGGCTGAGTTGGGGGACCAGTTGTCTCTGGCCAACGAACATGGTGTGAATATGATTCAGGCTGCATTACAAGTCAGACTATGGATTGCAATAATTCAGAATATTTCATCTAGATCCACCAGCTTGAAGATCAGGATACAACATGCCGACATGGAGTTGAAGCTGGCCTTAGGGGTCTGTGCAGAGGACAGAGGATCTGTGTTGATGGCTGTTAGCAAGTTCCTCACAGGGGATCCGTCTCTAGGAGTTGTCTAGTTGACATGTTATCTGTTGACATTTAGGGCTGCGTTGATGTCTAGGTGCAGGTCCACCATCTGATCTGGATTTGGAGCAGATCCAGCTGACAATGGTAACCTCGGGATAAGAATGAAAGATTGTTAGCAAAGAATACACCAAATAAAACCATTACTGTACCTTATCGCTGCCATATTTATATAAAAATGTGTATGTCACTTTTATGTATATAGATTATAACATCCTAAACACTAAAATTAGGGTTTTATTGACATGATTTATTATTTTGTGCAAAAAATACTGAAAATTTGGCTTCCCAAACGTTGATTTTAATCGTGTCTGGATTTACTTTCAGTGCAGAAACAACTGCTGATCCTTGTATCATTTGGTTAATTTCTACAATTCAGAAAGATCAAACAGATCTTAATATTAATCTGCACAAGCGACAATCAGGTCAGTTTTGGGAAAGATCTTGGGACATGTGGTCTTCACCTCACAGCCGGTAGGAAAAAAATCGGGATAGGACTCAGAAATCATGTTCATGGAAGTGATTATTAACGTTTAGGGGTGTAACGATACACTCGTGTCACGATTAAATATGTATCTCGATACTGAACTCCCGACACGATATGTATCCCGATACGATATGTATCCCGATAAGCCGAAATAAAGTTTTTATTTTTATTTTGTACTTTTTTATTGTTATTATATTATTATTTGTGTATTATTATCAGGACCCACAAATATTCCCCCATTGCATTATTATTAATTATATTTAACATTATGTTTTGTCATTGTATGATTCTATGTAATGAGATTATTAATGTAATAGTGTCACTGAAACTCTGTAAATTAAAAAACAAAAATCCCTGACGAATTACTCGCACTTTCAATGCAGGCAGCATTGCTCATGCTCGCTATGTCCTGCTGTTCCTGCTATTAATGCAGTATAAGAATGAACCATCTAAACTGCTTTGAATAATCATACTACTAAAACTAAATGTGATCTGGTGATTTAAATTATGTTTGCGCTTTCACTAAGGATTGCCGCTTTAAATGGTGTTTGCACTTTGACTTTGGAGGAGTGCCACTTTAAATAATGTTTGCGCTCTCACTTTGAAGAGGGTCATTTCAGCAGTGCATGCATTTCAGATGATCAATGCAATCAATGTTCTAGCACAGTTCTAATCGCAAGAAAGTGTGTCAAAATGGCCGCTCTCAAACTGTAAATGTTTAGCTCATCCAAGAATTTTACCTCACTTTCATGTTGTTTTCGCACGTCACGCAATCATTTGAACGTCTGTGTTTACTACAGAATGTTCACTGTGTTAAAGCTACACTGTGTAACGTTTTTAGTTTATTCTTAGGTAAAAACATTTAGTTCTTTCAAAAATATGTGCTAATTAATGTATGTAATGTGATGTAATGCACTTCTTTCAAGTAATAAAGTATTCTCGTAAGTTTATAATATACCATTGAAAATACATACGGGTGAGGGGTTCGAATGCCGGTCGTCATGTTGCCCCTCCATCTTGAAAGTACATTAGCCAAAGAGGGACATACCCGTAAATTCAAGCTTCGCCTTTCGCTTTTTAACACTCGATGGCACTCATGGACGAGGTTGAACTGGATGCCATGTTAATCTTGGACTAAATTGGCCACTGTAGGAGTTAAAACAAAATCGGAATTGAGAGGAACAGAAACTAATAATCACTGGTTGGTCAAATACCTTTTCACCACTAGATGGGGGAAATTATCACACAGTGTAGCTTTAAATATTTTCACCACATAAAGCCATTGTGTCTATTCAGAAGACTTGAAGATTTCAAAAGATTTGGATTAGACCACTTGATTACTTTATTTTTTGCATCGTTTAAGTTTGAGAGTAATGGACTTTAAAATGGGTTTCATAAAGAATATCTTCATTTGTGTTTGGAAGTTAAACGAAAAACGACATTATGGTGAGAATTATGACAGAATTTACATTTGAGGTACATTTGTAAATTTGTGCCTGGGTAAATTGTACCTTATAAATAGGTTTACTACAGCAAGTTGAGCCTTGGATAAAACAACTATATTGCAAATCATATCGTTTCCATCAACGATACATATAGTCACATTTTATTAATGCGATATAACAATTTATCATTACATCCCTATTAACGTTACTGCAGTGTGAAGCAGAGCAGGAGCGAGTGTTGTGGAGCTGAGCAAGGCTGCTGGAGTGATTGTTAATGAGATGAACAACACAAGCCTCACGAGCAGCGCGAAAAACTTTGATTATGCCATAGTCGCCGGCACTATTTCTGCTTTTCTGGTAATGAGTATGAGGTAACGCAGCTCTGTTTATCATATAACACATTTGAGTGAGTTTTAAATTATGTTATGACGTTACTCTGTGCGTTCACTCAGCGGCTGCTGTGACACTTGTTAACACTACAGTCGGAGTAAAGCGCATCAGCAGAATAAAACCAGAAACCGAGGGTTAAGAGATATGATGACATCGTTAGGCGACGCCCTCACACGTCCCGGTTCCTTAGTTAAAATAGCAATTTTCTCACGATTTACAAATAGTTGGAAACATTTGGGATATTGAAGGTTCTCAACTGAACAAAATATGTAGTATTGGCCTAGTGGTTTTGGGATATCTTACTGCAAATGTTACATAATGCTATTTTACAAATCTAGACGCACCCTAGCGGCAGCAAATCTAATTTGCCATGAGTTTAGTCTAGCAACTCTAAATACACTTCTGAGCTGTAAAAACCAAACTCTGGTCAGGCCAAACACATTGTGTGTAGAGCCAGTGGGCGGGGCTTAACATAATGACGGCAGAGAAGGTTCCGAGAAGGTTGGTTGTAGCGCTATCCTATCGCGTGCAGAGGTAGTTTGAAAGACAACCGTTTATCCCGCCCCTCGGACTGAGCCCTGTCAATGGTGAGTTCCCAGAGCTAACTTCCTGATGTGGCTCTGGCTTGTCAGGCTAACTTAATGCAGTTTTAAGTGAACATTTGGGGAGCAGTTGGGGAAATGATGTCTAACATTATATTAGATCTGTGAATTAGGTCTTTATATTTATGTTAATGAAACAATAAAAGAAAAAAGGTAATCACTCACTGTTCTTAACTGAACTACATTTGTAGCTTTAATAATGATCAATTCATTTGTAATAAACACACTAAAGACTAAACATTGATTTTTATTTTATTTGATTATTTGTTTTTCTTCCCTAAAAAGTTTAGATAAGTAAAACACTACAATATATATACAGCTCTGGGAGAAAAAAAAATTAAGAGACCACTGCAATTTTTTTCTTAAATCAGCATCTCTACAAGTATGGAAGCCTACAAGTATATTCTGGCTTTACTGGCATAGGGATACAGTGAGCGTCGGGTTGCTTCCATCCTTAAAATTTTAAAGACGGCGGTTCATAAGAACAAGGTCAGGCAGCAGACATTGGGGACAACAAAGTTACAGACTGGCAGAGGGCGAAAACGACTCTACACTGACTGGAATGACCACCAACTCATTCGAATGTCACTCAACAACCATAGGATGACCTCAGGTGACCTACAAAAAGAATGGCAAAAGGCAGCTGGGGTGAAGTTCACGGCGAGGACAGTTCGAAACAGGCTCCCAGTGGACAGGGCTGAAGTTGTGGAAAGCTAGAAAAAAGCCCTTCATCGATGAGAAGCAAAGAAGAGCCAGGCTGAGGTTTGCAAGAGACCATAAGGATTGGACTGTAGAGAACTGGAGTATGGTCATCTTCTCTGATGAGTCCAATTTTCAGCTTTGTCTAACACATGGTCTTCTGATGGTTAGATGGAGACCTGGAGAGGCCTACAAGCCACAGTGTCTCATACCCACTGTGAAACTTGGTGGAGGATCGGTGATGATCTGGGAGTGCTTCAGCAATGCTTGAATTGGGCAGACTTGTCTTTGTGAAGGACGCATGAATTAAACCACGTACAAGGTTGTCCTACAGTCTAAAAAATGCTGGGTTAATAACAACCCAAGTTGGGTTGAAAATGGACAAACCCACACATTGAGTTGTTTGAAAAGGTCCATTCACTGGGTTCAAACAACCCAATTTCTGGGTTTGTCCATTTTCAACCCAACTTGGGTTGTTATTAACCCAGCGTGTTTAGAGTGTAGAAGAAAACATGCTTCCTTCTGCTCTGACAATGTTCCCCAACTCTGAGGACTAGTTTTTTTGCAGTGGTCTCTTAATTTTTTTCAGAGCTGTATATATATATATTAGGGATGCCACAATACTCAATATAATATTGAACCGTTAGGTACGCATTCATGGTTCAATATGCGCTGGTGAATTGTGTTTTTTCGGTTTTGCATTTAATTATTTATTTCCATTTCCCCCCATTTGAAATATTCCCGTAGACAGTAAAAGAAATGGACAGAGCTATCCCATTGACTTCAACGGCGGAAAAATGAGGCCAATCAGAGGCACTCACTTCCTGATGGCTGAGCGAACTACGCAGGCTCAGACTGAGCTTGACGATGTAGATGTGACGTGAGCCTCCTGTCTGACAGCTGTGAGTCTTCTAGTAGTTGTGGAAAGTGAAATCTGAATCACGTTGTTTAAATATTTTCTCCCATTGCTTTTGGTTCTCTATGGGCTTCTCCCCATTCTTCTCCCTTGACTTTATCAGACTTTATGTCTCCACGTCCCCCCGACTGCCTCATAGACAGTAAAGATTGCCTGCGAGCGTCTCCTCAGGTCTATACGGTCATTTCTCAACTGTGCGACAGAGTCGCGTTGGTTATGACGCAATAGTTAGCCTATTTTTACAAAAACAGCTTCTGCGGGGCGATAGTGTAAGATACAAGGTAACGGAGCCTTTTATACATTGTCGAGTTTCTTTAGAAATAAACAATGGACAAATTGAGTCTTTAAACGCCTCAGATGTAAAGTTATTCACTGTCAAAGATGCAAAAATGAATGGGAGTCAATGGGATGCTAACAGCAGGTGATGGCTTGGTTAGCAATGGTCTGATCAAGTCAAGGGGGAAGAATGGGGAGAAGCCCATAGTGAGCCAAAAGCAACGGGAGAAAATATTTAAACACCCTATGGGTGGAACGCTTTCCGAGCGCTAGATTACCCCCTTGAATATTCCTCTTTATTTATTCTGCTCTTTTTTTAATGGTTTGCCTGAGTCTATGCGCTGATTTGAGCAAATATCCAATCATATGCACTAAAGTTAAGGGTGTTTACCCGCATTTACGTTTACACTCTACATTTATTCATTCAATTTCATACTTAAATGCTACTGTACATCTCTGAGCTGCCACTGTAAATCTTTATATATATTTATTTTATTTAATACAATACACTGGGAATGTGTATACATTTTTTTATGTAAAGTTTTAAGTTTAAGTAAGGGTTTTCAAGTCTTTTAAGTAAAATAAAGAAAGAGTATTGCAATAAAAACCATTTTCTCCTTAACCTTTTTCTGTTCCTGTCACCTAAGAATAGAAGATCAAAAAAAAACCCGAACCGAACCGGAAAACCGTGGTTAAAAACCAAAGTAAGGTTATGTATTGAACCGTGGACTAACTGTATTGTTGCATCCCTAAAATATATATATATATATATATATACATACAGTTTCTATTACTGTTTTTTATTGCATATTTCTTCTAATTTTTATTAACAAAGATGAAATAGATGAGATAGACCTAACAAGTGAAGTGAAGTGTAGTCCCGGATTTACTCCAAATGATTACAAACAATTAGTAATATAGACCGTGTAAATTACTTGCGTGTCCATTTTCGTTACTCCTTTTCTCTTCTCCCTCTGTCTCACTTGCAATTTGAAGCCATCTGTTGAAGTGGGATTCTACAGCTTACTCGCTTGCTCTGTGATCCTGTTGTTTCTGTAATACAACTAGTTAGTGCAGTTTAATGTCAAATTTATACATAGATGAATTTCAAATTATACATTATAATTATAACATTATAATTGGGATAATACGTTGACCATACAGAACTGACTGCAGGTTGGTATACAGTGAGTGAAAGTGAAATCATGCTGGTCTATGCTTTTTTTTCAGCAGAAGACAATGTGATTTTCAGTTCGAAGGACTTCTTTGTAACGTTAGTGATGGGAAGATCAGATCATTTTACTGACTTGGATATTTAAATCATTTAGCAATCACCTCAAGTAGCGCAAAGTTTGATAACAACTTCATATTTAAAATAAATAATAAAATAATGATAATAAAAACTATACATATTGCAGGCAAAATAACAAATTATGAGAAACAGATGATTCATTTTGGTTATTCTGGTAATGTTAGGCCTTGTTCATACTTTTGTCACGTGAGAGCCGCATAGACTAACGTTAGTACAGCAATGAAACAGACAGATATTAATATTTTATCACCATTTATTTAGCAGTTAGTAATTATCAAAAATCACGTGACAAATGTATGAAAGAGAGGTGAACTAACGATAATCAACTTGAATTGCAAACGTTATGTCACTTACAAAATCCTTCAGGCAATGGCAAAAGTTTTGAATTGACAAAATAACTAATGTTTGATAGCTAACAATTGTAGCTTTCATTAGCTAACGTTTTAATATCACATGCAGTAAGTTACTCCAACTGAATATAACGAAGCAATCCCCAAAACGAAGCAATATTTTTTTTATTAAATCTTACCTTAACTTTCTTTGCCGTTTTCCACCGTCAAATCTCCAGACAATAATCCTCCTCTGCAGCTCCGTCTGTTGGGCGCCTTTTCCGCGGCTATTTTTTAAATTTAAAGGGCCGGAAATAGGAACTCGAACCAGTTGATTTTATATATATATATATATATATATATATATATATATATATATATATATATATATATATATATATATTATTATTGTTTTATATATATATATATATATATATATATATATATATATATATATATATATATATATATATATTCTAGCAAGGGATAAAATAATTGGCTTCAAAATAACAATAAAATGTTCTCATAGCAGGTTTTGCTGATTTGTCATTCATTTAGCCTACTCTTAAATGCATATCTCAATTAATATACTGACAGGTCATAGGACAGGACATATATGATACAGATAATATTCAATATTTAAGTCAATATTTAGCAAAAATGAAAGACAAAGTGAGTATTTTATTTATAATAATTTAGAATATCAGGGTCACTTGAAGCGGTTTATCAGATGACACTGCCTTACAGTTCCATACATTTACAGGTGAAGGTGATTTCAACAAGACTGTTTCTGGATATTTATAACATTGTTAATCCTGCATTCCAATCAACAAATCATATTTCAGTGACAAGCTTAAAGTTTATGTCAAGTTTATGTTTAAATGCAGGGTTTGGTGCTAGTTATTTACCTATCATTTCCCTCTTTGGTAGGGTTAGGTTAGGGTTAGGGGGTTAGGACTATGTTTCATGACAGGAATTGTGTTCCAGGATAAATATATATATACCCCTCCTTGAACTGTCACCCCCCTCCTTGAACTGTCACCTTATCGTGGTGGAGGGGTTTGAGTACCTGAATGATCCTAGGAGCTATGTTGTCCGGGGCTTTATGCCCCTGGTAGGGCCTCCCAAGGCAAACAGGTCCTTGGTGACGGGCCAGACTAAGAGCAGTTCACAAGCCCATTATGAAAAAATTAAAAACAAGGGCCGAGACGTCGCCCGGCATGGCGCAGCCGGGGCCCCACCCTGGAGCCAGGCCCGGGGTTGGGGCTCGTATGCGAGCGCCTGGTGGCCGGGCCTTCCCCCATGGGGCCCGGCCGGGCTCAGCCCGAAAGAGCGACGTGGGGCCGCCCTCCTGTGGGCTCACCACCTGCAGGAGGGATCATAAGGGGCCGGTGCATAGTGGATCGGGCGACAGTCGAAGGCGAGGCCCCCGACGACCCGATCTCTGGACACGGAAACTGGCTCTAGGGACGTGGAATGTCACCTCGTTGGCGGGGAAGGAGCCTGAGCTTGTGCGGGAGGTCGAGAGATACCGACTAGAAATAGTCGGGCTCACCTCCACGCACAGCTTAGGCTCTGGAACCACACTTCTCGAGAGAGGCTGGACTCTCTACCACTCTGGAGTTGCCCATGGTGAGAGGCGGCGGGCTGGAGTGGGTTTGCTTATAGCCCCCCAGCTCAGTCGCCATGTGTTGGAGTTCACCCCGGTGAGCGAGAGGGTTGCTTCCCTGCGCCTTCGAGTCGGGGATAGGTTTCTCACTGTCATTTGTGCCTACGGGCCGAATGGCAGTGCAGAGTACCTGGCCCTCTTGGGGTCTCTGGGAGGGGTGCTAGAAAGTGCTCCGACTGGAGAATCCATCGTCCTACTGGGGGACTTCAACGCCCATGTGGGCAGTGACAGAGACACCTGGAGGGGCGTGATTGGGAGGAACGGCCCCCCTGATCTGAACCCGAGCGGTGTTCTGTTATTGGACTTCTGTGCTAACCATGGCTTGTCCATAACGAACACCATGTTCAAGCATAAGGGTGTCCATCAGTGCACTTGGCACCAGGACACCCTAGGCCGAAGGTCGATGATCGACTTTGTGGTCGTCTCATCTGACCTCCGGCCGTATGTCTTGGACACTCGGGTGAAGAGAGGGGCGGAGCTGTCAACCGATCACTACCTGGTGGTGAGTTGGATCCGATGGCGGGGGAGGAAGCTGGACAGACTCGGCAGACCCAAACGTACTGTGAGGGTCTGTTGGGAACGTTTGGCTGAACCCCCTGTCAGAGAGATCTTCAACTCCCACCTCCGGCAGAGCTTCGACCAGATCCCGAGGGAGTCTGGAGATATTGAGTCCGAGTGGACCATGTTCTCCACCTCCATTGTCGACGCGGCCGCTCGGAGCTGTGGCCGTAAGGTCTCCGGTGCCTGTCGAGGCGGTAATCCCCGAACCCGGTGGTGGACACCGGAAGTAAGGAATGCCGTCAAGCTGAAGAAGGAGTCCTATCAGGCCTGGCTGGCTTGTGGGGCTCCTGAGGCAGCGGACAGGTACCGGCAGGCCAAGCGGACGGCAGCCCGGGCGGTTGTGGAGGCAAAAACTCGGGCCTGGGAGGAGTTCGGTGAGGCCATGGAGAAAGACTATCGGTTGGCCTCGAAGAGATTCTGGCAAACCGTTCGACGCCTCAGGAGGGGGAAGCAGTGCCCTACCAACACTGTCTACAGTGGAGATGGGCAGCTGCTGACCTCAACTGGGGATATTGTTGAACGGTGGAAGGAATACTTAGAGGATCTCCTCAATCCCACCGACACGTCTTCCTTTGAGGAAGCAGAGGCTGAGGGCTCGGAGGGGGACTCGTCCATCACCCGGGCTGAAGTCATCGAGGTAGTTAATAAGCTCCTCGGTGGCAAGGCGCCGGGGGTGGATGAGATTCGCCCTGAGTACCTTAAGTCTCTGGATGTTGTGGGGCTGTCTTGGCTGACGCGCCTCTGCAGCATCGCGTGGCGGTTGGGGACAGTGCCTATGGACTGGCAGACCGGGGTGGTGGTCCCTCTTTTCAAGAAGGGGGACCGGAGAGTGTGTTCCAACTACAGGGGGATCACACTCCTCAGCCTCCCTGGGAAAGTCTATGCCAGGGTACTGGAGAGGAGAATTCGGCCGATAGTGGAACCTCGGATTCAGGAGGAGCAGTGTGGTTTTCGTCCCGGTCGTGGAACGCTGGACCAGCTCTATATCCTTCACAGGGTGCTGGAGGGTTCATGGGAGTTTGCCCAACCGGTCCACATGTGCTTTGTGGATTTGGAGAAGGCATTCGACTGTGTTCCCCGTGGCACCCTGTGGGGGGTGCTCTGGGAGTATGGGGTCCGGGGCCCCTTGCTTAGGGCAGTACGGTCCCTTTACAACCAGAGCAGGAGCTTGGTTCGCATTGCCGGCAGTAGGTCAAATTTGTTCCCGGTGCATGTTGGTCTCCGGCAGGGCTGCCCTTTGTCACCGGTTCTGTTCATAATTTTTATGGACAGAATTTCTAGACGCAGCCAAGGGCCGGAGAGTGTCCGGTTTGGGGACCACGCGATTTCATCGCTGCTCTTTGCAGATGATGTTGTCGTGTTGGCAACCTCAGACCGGGACCTTCAACATGCATTGGGACGGTTTGCAGCCGAGTGTGAAGCGGCGGGGATGAGAATCAGCACCTCCAAGTCCGAGGCCATGGTTCTCAGTCGGAAAAGGGTAGCTTGCTCACTTCAGGTTGGTGGAGAGTTCTTGCCTCAAGTGGAGGAGTTTAAGTATCTTGGGGTCTTGTTCACGAGTGAGGGAAGGATGGAACGGGAGATTGACAGACGGATCGGTGCATCATCTGCAGTAATGCGGGCGATGTACCGGTCTGTTGTGGTGAAGAAGGAGCTGAGCCGTAAGGCAAAGCTCTCGATTTACCGGTCAATCTACGTTCCTACTCTCACCTATGGTCATGAGCTGTGGGTCATGACCGAAAGGACAAGATCCCGGATACAGGCGGCTGAAATGAGCTTTCTCCGCAGGGTGGCTGGGCGCTCCCTTAGAGATAGGGTGAGAAGCTCGGTCACTCGGGAGGAGCTCAGAGTAGAGCCGTTGCTCCTTCACATCGAGAGGAGCCAGCTGAGGTGGCTCGGGCATCTATTTCGGATGCCCCCTGGACGCCTTCCCAGGGAGGTGTTCCGGGCACATCCCACCGGGAGGAGGCCCCGGGGAAGACCCAGGACACGCTGGAGGGATTATGTCTCCAGGCTGGCCTGGGAACGCCTCGGAATACCCCCGGAGGAGCTGGAGGAAGTGGCCAGAGAGAAGGAAGTCTGGGCGTCTCTGCTTAGACTGTTGCCCCCGCGACCCGGCCCCGGATAAGCGGAAGATGATGGATGGATGGATGGATGGATAAATATATACATATGTTGACCCAGGAATATGTCCTACTTAAAATCATGACAAAGATTTTCACATACAGCAACTCAAAATGTATCTCAGCCAAATATTCAAGTCAGGACCATTAAAAACAGTTCACAAATTTGACCTGTTGCAAACAATTCATAATCAGACACACACACGCACGCACGCACGCACGCACGCACGCACGCACGCACGCACGCACGCACGCACGCACGCACGCACGCACGCACGCACGCACGCACGCACACACACACACACACACACATATTTTCAACCTACTGTAGCTGTCTGTGTGTACACAGTATACACACAAACATGATTTTTATACTGTAAAAACTGTATATTGTATCACCCTACACTAAACCTACCCCTAAAACTTCTACCCTTCACAGAGAAATCTAAACTTTTTTTTTAAATTTCAAAAAGCATAATTTTTCATTTAGTTTTCTTCATAGAGACCAAAAACATCCCCACATGGACAAGGATTTCAAATATTGCCATTTTTGTGTCCCCATAACATAGGGTTTACCTAGACCACACACACACATTGTTTTTTGTGTGAATTGTGGGGACTTTCCATAAGCGTATGGATTTTACACTGTACATTATATCCCCCTACACTGCCCCTACCACTAATCACAGGAAACATGCTGCAGTTTTACATTTTCAAAAAACATAGTATGTTTATGAATCCGTTTACATTGTGGGGACCGCTGGCTGGTGATCTCAGGTTTATATGACATTGTTTGGTCCCTACAATATAATATAAACAAGTACACACACACACACACACACACACACACACACACACACACACACACACACACACACACACACACACACACAGCTCCTAAACCTACCCATCACAGGAAACATTCTGCATTTTTATTTTCTCAACAAAAAAAAAAACTCCTCCTGTGTGATTTATAAGCATTTTGAAAAATGGGGTCATGGGTAATGTCCTCATATTTCACCCTCTCCCACATGTGTCATACCCATGTCATAATACACATTTAATCAGTGTCCTTATATTTAACAAAAACATGCCCACACACACACACCTCACACACACACAGACACACACACACAATTAAAGTTATGTACTTTTTTTATCACAAGGCAGGCCAATCCACAACTGATATAGTCTTTTTGTCCAGATTAAACTGTACAATTAAGAGTTGCATCCTATCAAACATAGCCCAATTTCGTTACAAAGTATTATGCCATATTTTCAAATGTGGGCATTTTTAGCTATACATCTAAATTAACTGTAATTATATTTATGGCATATTTTCCATGTCAACTAGCCTAGAAATCTAGACACACCCTAGCGGCAGCAAATCTAATCTGCCGCGAGTGTCGTCTAGCAACTCTCAATACCCTTCTGAGCTGTAATCACCAAACTCTGGTCAGGCCAATCACATCGTGTATAGAGTTGGTGGGCGGGGCTTAAAATAATGACGCCAGAGTTGCGCTTGCGTGCTTCTAGTAAACACAGAAGCTGGCGAACGGCGGTCTTTCGAATCAGCTTTGACCGCGACTCTGGAAGACTTGGAGTTAAGCTTTTCTCTGAGAAAAGAACAAAGAACAGCACTGAAGTCATTCTTAAGAAGGGAAGATGTGTTCGGAGTTTAGCCGATCGGATACGGCGAATGTTTAATCTGTCAGCGAGCTCTGCTTCACCTTCGTTGCTCTGGTTGGTGTAGCGCTATCCTATCGCGTGCAGAGGGAGTTTGACAGACAGCCGTTTATCCGCCCCTCGGATTGAGCTGTCAATGATGAGTTTCCAGACCAAACATCTGGATGTGGGTCTGGCTTGTCAGGCTACATGTCAACTGTACTGTATATTTGGCAAACATGGCTGTAAATTTTATTAACTATTAACAGGCTTACACCCTGGTTAGCCAGTGCTGACTTTGCTGTACATTTAACAAATGTGGCCCAATTAATTTGGTGTAATGTATTCGGGCCATATTTGCTATGCCATGTCTGGGCCACTTTAGGTTCACATTCAGATTTGCCAGTGATTACTGTCCCTCACCTTTGCCAAAACTGCCCCAGATATGTTTTAACATAATTGGGCCTCATTTGCTGCACTATTTATGGGCCAGTTTAGGTTTACAGCCTGGTTAGCCAGTGCTGACTTTGCCATATATTTGCCAAATGTGGCCTAAATTTGGTGTAATGTATTCTGGCCATATTGGCTATGCCATGTCTGGGCCACTTTAGGGTCACAATCAGATTTACTGTCCCTATTGGCCAAAACTGGCCCAGATATTTTTTAATAAAACTGGGCCACATTTGCTGCATAATATGTGGGCCAGTTTAGGCTCACGCTCTGGTTAGCCAGTGCTGACTTTGGCGTACTTTTGCCAAATGTGGCCCAAAGTTGGTGTATTATGTGCAGGCCATATTTGCTATGCCATGTATGGGCCACTTTAGGTTCATATTCAGATTCACGAGGGATTACTGTCCCTCACCTTTGCCAAAACTGGCCTGGATATGTTTTTAAGAAAACTGGACCATATTTGCTGTATTATATGTGGGCCAGTTTAGGTTCACACCCTGGTTAGCCAGTGCTGACTTTGCTGTACTTTTGCCAAATGTGGCCCAAATTTGGTGTAATGTATTCGGGCCATATTTGCTATGCCATGTGTGGCCCACTTTAGGTTCATATTCAGATTTGCAAGTGATTTCTGTCCCTCACCTTTGCCAAAACTGGCCCAGATATGTTTTAACATAATTGGGCCTCATTTGCAGCTCTTAATGTGGGCCAGTTTAGGTTCAAGCCCTGGTTAGCCAGTGTTGACTTTGCCATATATTTTCCAAATGTGGCCCAAATTTGGTGTAATGTATTCGGGCCATATTTGCTATGCCATGTCTGGGCCACTTTAGGTTCAAATTCATATTCACCAGTAATTACTGTCCCTCACCTTTGCCAAAACTGGCCCAGATATGTTTTAACATAATTGGGCCACATTTGCAGCACTTAATGTGGGCCAGTTTAGGTTTACACCCTGGTTAGCCAGTGTTGACGTTGCCATATATTTTCCAAATCTGGCCCAAATTTGGTGTAATGTATTCGGCCCATATTTGCTATGCCATGTGTGGGCCACCATAGGTTCACATTCAGATTTGTTAGTGATTACTGTCCCTCATCTTCTCCAAAACTGGCCCAGATATGTTTTTAAGAAAACTGGGCCACATTTGCTGCATTATATGTGAGCCAGTTTAGGCTCACATCCTGGTTAGCCAGTGCTGACTTTGCTGTACTTTTGCCAAATGTGGCCCAAATTTGGTGTAATGTATTCGGGCCATATTTGCTATGCCATGTGTGGCCCGCTTTAGGTTCATATTCAGATTTGCGAGTGATTTCTATCCCTCACCTTTGCCAAAACTGGCCCAGATATGTTTTAACATAATTGGGCCACATTTGCAGCACTTAATGTGGGCCAGTTTAGGTTCAAGCCCTGGTTGGCCAGTGTTGACTTTGCCATATATTTTCTAAATGTGGCCCAAATTTGGTGTTATGTATTCGGGCCATATTTGCTATGCCATGTCTGGGCCACCATAGGTTCAAATTCAGATTCACCATTAATTACTGTCCCTCACCTTTGCCAAAACTGGCCCAGTTATGTTTTAACATAATTGGGCCACATTTGCAGCACTTAATGTGGGCCAGTTTAGGTTTACACCCTGGTTAGCCAGTGTTGACTTTGCCATATATTTTCCAAATCTGGCCCAAATTTGGTGTAATGTATTCGGCCCATATTTGCTATGCCATGTCAGGGCCACCATAGGTTCACATTCAGATTTGTTAGTGATTACTGTCCCTCACCTTCTCCAAAACTGGCCCAGATATGTTTATAAGAAAACTGGGCCACATTTGCTGCATTATATGTGGGCCAGTTTAGGCTCACATCCTGGTTAGCCAGTGCTGATATTGCTGTACTTTTGCCAAATGTGGCCCAAATTTGGTGTAATGTATTCAGGCCATATTTGCTATGCCATGTGTGGGCCACTTTAGGTTCAAATTCAGATTTGCGAGTGATTTCTATCCCTCACCTTTGCCAAAACTGGCCCAGATATGTTTTAACATAATTGGGCCACATTTGCAGCACTTAATGTGGGCCAGTTTAGGTTCAAGCCCTGGTTGGCCAGTGTTGACTTTGCCATATATTTTCCAAATGTGGCCCAAATTTGGTGTAATGTATTCGGGCCATATTTGCTATGCCATGTCTGGGCCACTTTAGGTTCAAATTCATATTCACCAGTAATTACTGTCCCTCACCTTTGCCAAAATTGGCCCAGATATGTTTTAACATAATTGGGCCACATTTGCAGCACTTAATGTGGGCCAGTTTAGGTTTACACCCTGGTTAGCCAGTGTTGACTTTGCCATATATTTTCCAAATCTGGCCCAAATTTGGTGTAATGTATTCGGCCCATATTTGCTATGCCATGTCTGGGCCACCATAGGTTCACATTCAGATTTGTTAGTGATTATTGTCCCTCACCTTCTCCAAAACTGGCCCAGATATGTTTTTAAGAAAACTGGGCCACATTTGCTGCATTATATGTGGGCCAGTTTAGGCTCACATCCTGGTTAGCCAGTGCTGACTTTGCTGTACTTTTGCCAAATGTGGCCCAAATTTGGTGTAATGTATTCGGCCCATATTTGCTATGCCATGTGTGGCCCACTTTAGGTTCATATTCAGATTTGCGAGTGATTTCTATCCCTCACCTTTGCCAAAACTGGCCTAGATATGTTTTTAAGAAAACTGGGCCACATTTGCTGCATTATATGTGGGCCAGTTCAGGCTCACATTCTGGTTAGCCAGTGTTGACTTTGCCATATATTTGCCAAATGTGGCCCAAATTTGATGTAATGTATTCAGGCCATATTTGCTATGCCATGTGTGGGCCACTTTAGGTTCACATTCAGATTGGTTAGTGATTACTGTCCCTCATCTTTGCCAAAACTGGCCCAGATATTTTTTAAGAAAACTGGTCCACATTTGTTGCATTATATGTGGGCCAGTTTAGGTTCACACCCTGGTTGGCCAGTGCTGACTTTGCCATAAATTTGCCAAATGTGGCCCAAATTTGGTGTAATGTGTTCGAGCCATATTTGCTATGCCATATGTGGCCCACTTTAGGTTCACATTCAGATTTGAAAGTGATTACTATCCCTCACCTTTGCCAAAACTGGCCCAGATAGGTTTTACCATAATCGGGCCTCATCTGCTGCACTCAATGTGGGCCAGTTTAGGTGTACACCCTGGTTAGCCAGTGCTGGCTTTGCCAAATGTGGCCCAAATTTGATGTAATGTATTCGGGCCATATTTGCTATACCATGTGTGGGCCACCTTAGGTTCACATTCAGATTTGTTCATGATTACTGTCCCTCACCTTTGCCAAAACTGGCCCAGATATGTTTTAACATAATTGGGCCTCATTTGCTGCACTTAATGTGGGCCAGTTTAGGTTCACTCCCTGGTTAGCCAGTGCTGACTTTGCCATATATTTTCCAAATGTGGCCCAAATTTGCTGTGATGTATTCGGCCCATATTTGCTCTGCCATGTGTGGGCCACAATAGGTTCACATTCAGATTCGTCAGTGATCAATGTCCCTCATCTTTGCCAAAACTGGGCCAGGTGTTTTTTACTTAATTGGGGCGCATTTGCTGCATTATATGTGGGCCAGTTTAGGTTTACACCCTGGTTAGCCAGTGCTGACTTTGCCATACATTTGCCAAATGTGGCCCAAATTTTGTATAATGTATCCAGGCCATATTTGCAAATTCCATGTGTGGCCCACTTTAGGTTCATATTCAGATTCGCCAGTGATTACTGTCCCTCACCTTTGCCAAAAATGGCCCAGATATGTTTTAACATAATTGGGCCTTATTTGCTGCACTATGTGTGGGCCAGTTTAGGCTCACACCCTGGTTAGCCAGTGCTGACTTTGCCATATATTTGCCAAATGTGGCCCAAATTTGATGTAAACTATTCGGGCCTTATTTTCTTTGCCAAGTGTGGGCCACTTTAGGTTCACATTCAGATTTGCCAGTGATTACTGTCCCTCATATGTGCCAAAACTGGCCCAGATATGTTATAACATAACTGGGCCACATTTGCTGCAACATATGCGGGCCATATTTGGTTTACACCCAGATTAGTCATTGTCGGTTTTGCCAGATTTTTCCCATAGGTGGCCCACATTTGGTTTGTGATATTTGGGCCATATTCATTAATTATCATATGGGCCACTTTAGGCTCATATTCAGATTACACATTGCCATGAGTGCCGCATCTTTGCCTAAAAAGGCCCACATGTAATTTAAAATATTTGGGCCATATTTGCCATTTTACTTGTGGGCCACATCAGGCTCACATACATTTTATCCGGGCCATAAGAAGGCCTGCAGTGCCGCATCATTGCCTGAAGTGGCCCACATCCGCTTGCTATCTGGGTCTCCACACTGCTGAACATCACATCCACTGGGAGTTTCGGAACTCTGCCGAACATCAAGTAAAAAGGGGCAAACCCAGTTGACTCATGGGCTGTGCAGTTATATGCAAAGGTCAATTATTGCAACATCTGTGGCCATTTCTGCTTAGCCCTAGGTGGCAACGCCCTGATCATACCACCCAGAGTTCTGTTAAATCGTTCAACATGACCATTGCCCATTGGGTGATACGCAGTTGTTCTGGACTTCCTCACTCCAGCAACTTCCAGCAAGTCACGAATCAGCTGGCTCTCAAAGTTGGCACCTTGATCCGAATGGATCCTTTCTGGGAAGCCATATATGCAAAAGTACCTATCCCACAACAGCCTTGCAACTTGTTTAGCTGATTGATCTTTACAAGGAAAAGCATGAGCCATCTTAGTAAAGTGGTCTGTTATGACCAAGACATCCACGCTACTACCGCTTGAAATTCTCAGCAGACCAAAAATCTATGCAGACCAATTCCAGGGGGCTCGATGTCTTTATGCTTTCCAGAGGAGCCCTGCCTTCAGGTTCTGGAGTTTTGCTCACCACACAACGTTTGCAACACCTGACATGTTCACGTACATCTCGTTCCAAACTGACCCAGAAGAATCTCTGTCTCGCAAAGTCCTACCCTGACCTTGATGCCCAGCTGCATCATGAATGCCCCCAAGGACCTGCTCCACCAGCGAACTTGGAACAACATATTGCAGTGTCCTTTTCCACGTCAGGACATCCTTGGATACCCGGTAGAGTATTCCGTCAAGGATTTTGAGCTTCTCCCACTGCTTAAGCGCTTTGATTACCTTGTGAGTTTCTTCACTTCTCTCACGTCTAGATGGTTTCCTTCCTCTTCTCACATTGAACAAGACTATTGACAGCGTTACGTCATCCTGCTGCTTCTCTTGTAACTCTCTCAATGAGAAAACTGGGAGGGGACTAGGATCTGGAGTCAACAACTGGTGGGTATCCTGAGTGAGCCACTGGATCGCCCGATCCCTTGTGCCTACTTCCCACTCAGTGTGAACATCAAGGATTGCTGACACTTCCGCACTGGTGAGTGAACATGATTCTGAACCTGCACAGGGGTAATGTTCAACATCACAGGTGTTTGTACTCAACCTGAAAACGTCTTGTACAGTGTTCTCTCGTACCTGCTCCGCTTCTTCCAACAGCGCATAATACGGCTCTGACATCAGCCTCTGACTGACACAGCCACAGATGAAGGGCTGCCTACTCAAGGCGTCTGCGACCACATTTCTACTGCCAGGTATGTACTGAATATTAAAGCTATAGGGGGCCAGCTTAGACACCCACCTCTGCTCACATGCATCAAGCTTTGGCTTCGTCATGATGTATGTTAAAGGATTGTTGTCCGTCCAGACAGTGAAGTCATGTCCCTTTAACCAGTGGCTAAACTTATCACAGACGGACCAGTTAAGAGCCAAAAACTCTAGACGATGAGCAGGGTACTTCGCTTGTGCACGAGTGAGAGATTTACTGGCAAAGGCGATGGGACGTGCCTTAACTGCTCCTTCCGGCACTTGGGACAGAACAGCTCCTAATCCATCCAAAGACGCATCAGTACATAGAATGAATGGTCGACTGAAATCGGGGTGAGTCAGCACAACAGATTCCAACAGGGCTGTCTTTAAACTTTGGAAAGCCACACTGTGCTCACGCTTCCAGTCACCGGGGTTCAGTTTCTTAAACAACGCAGTGCCTCTCACAGGGGTCTTCTTCCCTCTGGATGCAGCTGTCAAGGTGAACAATGGTTTTGCTATACTGGAGCAGTTCTGAATGAAGTTTTGGTAATATAACACCATTCCCAGAAACGACTTTATCTTTTTTTGCGAAGGTGTTACTCCATCCGGCATCATCAGATCAGATTCGGATATGGCAGAGATGGCACTAACCTTATCCGGATCCGTTGCTACTCCAGTTTCATCAATGACATGTCCCAGAAATTTCACACTTCTCCTTAGAAAATGGCATTTCTTCGGGGCTAACTTCAGTCTGTGTGCACTGAGCCTATTAAACACCAGCTCAAGCTGCTCAATGGCTGTCTCTTCATTTGGGGCGTACACAAGAAGGTCATCCAGATAGCATAACAGTGTGAGAAAATTCTGATCCCCGAAGATGTTGGTCATGAGTCGCATAAAGCTGGCTGGACTGTTACAGAGCCCTTGAGGCAGGCGATTAAATTCGTACAGGCCCATGGGGGTCGTGAAGGCAGTAAACTTTTTGTCCTCTTCAAACATTACGATGTTATGGAACCCAGAGGTTAAGTCCATCGCACTGAAGATGACATTTCCTCCCAAAGCTGCTAAACAGTTTGCCTGATGAGGCAAGGGGTGGGCATCCTTAACAGTCCGAGCGTTCAGCCACCGGTAGTCCACACACACTCGAAGGTCTCCATTTTTCTTCCATACCAGCACGAGTGGCGAAGCCCACTCACTATTGGACTTGCGTATGATTTCCTGTTCCTCCATCTCTGAGAGAACACTCCTCAGCTTCTGGTACTGCGCTGGTGGAACACGGCGGTATGGAAGCCTGAAGGGATGATCATCTGACAAACGAATGCGGTGGACAAACTCCTTTGCTTTGCCGCAATCCAGTTTATGTTTGGAAAATACGTCCTCATGCCTCTTAATGAGCTGTAACATCTGGTTCTTCCAATAGTGTGATACTTCACATGACTGAATGTCCAAATCGCCAAGACCAAGCTTCTGAAGGCTTTCGTTGAGCTCGAAACCAGGGCAACCTCCCTTGTCAATACCTCCCACCGTGTTCTGGCACCCTACACCCACCATCTCATTGCTGTTGTGATCGGAATGCTCGCTGAGGTCTTCAACAGCCACAACAGGGAAGACATCGGCTATTTTGGAGTTTCTTCTCAGTGTAATAGCCTTATCAAGGGGATTCATGATCCTGACTGGTACCCATCCATCACCAGACATAGAGGCTATGACTCTTCCGACCATAATGCCTTTCTTGTGGGTCTGTGTCTTGGGTGGTTCAATCACGATGGTACTTCCCATGGAAATAGGGGTGTCTGATGGAAGCTTACCCCACACAAGGTGTTCCTGCCTGGGCAAAAGAGTGACGGCTTGGGCCAGTTTGGCAGTGCCCACAATATCAGGGATTTTGCCACCCTTCCACCTGTTAATGCCCGACAACATGTTCAGAAACTGCTCAATTTCAGGTTCCCCAGATGACTCAGGCCGATTCATGATGTTCCAATAGCCAGAGGTTTGCTTGAGTTGGGTAAGGATGAACTTGATGACATTAGTTCCAAGAATTAACTGGTCCCTCTGTCCCGGGACAACAAATGTGGGCACACTCACTAACGTATCATACACGTTCATCTTCAGCTGGAAGACTCTCTTTGGTCTGACTTTAACACCACCACAGCCAACAAGAAGAACGTCTGTAAGGCTGGAAAAAGCTAGTAGATGCTGGAAATGTCTAATCGCTCTGAGAAAACAAAGGAAATTAGCATCTGAACTCATTGATACAGTTAGAGTCTCTGTCCGAGACGACATCACACTGAGTGAACCATCTATGAATGACTCTAATTTACATGCCTTTCCTTTCACATGAAACTTCCCCCAAACTACTGCTCCCCCAAACTTGAGATCACCTGAAATGCACCAGAAATCTCTTTGTTACAATGTCAATCCTCACGATACAATATTATATGTGTTTGATATCATTTGAAATGTCTCAGTGCGACTGGTACAAATATCTCAACTCCACAGAAGTAAACTAGAACATCCTAAACGTTTTAAGAGTTTAAAGATATCTTTCCTTGGTGTATGGTGGGTGTGGCTTTCAGCCATTTGGCCTCTCTTCTAATCAGGTCTATAGGACCTGATCAATGCAAATTCCTATTGTGAACTGGTGTTTCCATTTGAAAGAGTTTCAAATGGTTCTGGGTATGTATCTGGTTCTGGGTATTTAAGAAAATGTTGCAAAGAGCTCAGGGCTTGACACTTTAAACCGGTCAGCCCGTAATGTTGGATGTCTCAAGATAGCCAGCATTATGTAGTTTTCAGAAGTCAGGTATATATTTCATTCTTTACTTCAGACTATTTGATGTTATATATGGATTACCTTTGAATTGACTATGTAATTGGCTTTATACATTTACCTGACTGTTAAATAAATTGTTACACTTTGATTGATTCTGACTTGCTCTGGAATTATTCAGGTTGGGTATAATATCAACAAAGGGTTAAACGGAATAATTAAATGTGTAGCCTACTTAAACTATTAAAAATGAATGACCAAATAACCAATTGGGATTCTAACCTAAATTCTAAATAATAATTAAATGGAGTCAGATAACGAGGAATTGGAAATAAAATCCTTTATGCCCCGCTGAAAAGACCGAACGTGCAGCGACCTTCACCCGCCGATCGTTAGCCTCCATTGGGACGATTTGGGCGGCCTTACACGTCTATGTGCGACTCGTCAGTCTGGGTAGACATCCCTGCATTCAGCAGTTCACACTCCGTTTCTTCATTGATTGTGCATGCCATGGATCCACTATCTAAAAGAGCTTGGACTGTGACTTTGTCATCTAGCAGCACTGAGGTATAGAACAGGCTATCTGCTTTTTCCAACTTTGTGACATTTTGGAACAAGACGATACTGTTACTGGAGACAGACTTGCAACATTCATCATAAACATATAAATCATCATCTACACAGAGGGTTTGACACTTTGCACTCACATAATCCCCTCCCATACGTGAGTGACTTAGTTTCCCTGAGCATGTGGGTCGGAATCAGATGGGTTAGCAGGGCTGACGACTTTGTGACATTGCTTCTGCTGATGCCCAATCTCCAAGCATGACAAACATCGCCTTTCTCTCATACAATGTGAACGTGTAGAATGATTCCTATCACCGCAGACTCTGCATGGGGAAAAGTTACGCCACTGAGTTGCTCTTGGCTGAGAGATAGGAGAATTCTGACTTGTACGCTCCAATACCCTTTCCAGCATACTTAAGACACGCTCCAAAGTGCCAGCTTCTGAGGTTGAATGTTCAGCCGCCTTCAATGCACTTTCAGGAACATAAACGGGTGCATCTGCATTCAGGCTCACTCCCTTGGTGACAGCGTGAGGATAGGTTGTTACTTTAGCAGCAGCGACTTAGTGGGACAGCAGACATTTTCTTAGATTGGACTTCCCTCTGGTGTTCATCAATGGCCTCCTGGATTTCCATGACTGACCATTTACTGATGGGTTTACACCTAAACATACTTTAGAGGTTTAGTTCCGAACAGTTTCTGATGAACATCATTGCAATTTCAGAACTCATGTTCTTCATCTTTTCACCTTGTTTCTGCAGATGACTGTCTGCTAACTCAGCAGCTGCATTTAATCGTACCCAGTAATCAACAGGGCACTCATTTGATTTTGGTCGTGTCGCATAAAAGTCAGCTAGCGGATGACACGATCCAGGACTTTCACTGAAGTAACGCCTCAACACGTCATAGATGGTCTCAGGTGAGATAGCTTCATTAGGGCTGCTTTTGAGCCTGACCTTGACAATACTCTTGGCCCGGCCTAGCAGGTGGCTCAGTATCTAATCTATCTGATGTGTGTCAGAGCAATCTGCTTTGTGGAGATACAATTCCATCAATTCGATCCATTCTTGAACAGTGTACTTGTCTGTTCCATCTCCTCTAAACATTGGGGGTTCTTTAACATCTGGCTTGACTATCAGGCTGACATTATTGAGTTTCAGGCCTGTGTTTGAGGATTTTGGCGCACCAGCACTAAATGGGACTGAACTGGAGGGGGTGACTGGGCTTTGACTAGCTAATAGCCGTGTGGCTATAGAATCCCCTATTTGGGTGCCTAATTCACCGATAAGATCACGTAACTGCTGTGCAACATTATCATTACTAGGTGTAGAGGCAGTCGGCCCAACAGGTTGATCTGCTATGGTATCCGGTGAATGGGGACTATAAACTAGCACTCTAGGTCTACCAACGACAGGTGCTTCAACCCCCAGCAACCCTCTGCCCCTCCCAAGGTATGGTGTCATCATATCTGAGTCTTTCCTTAGCCCAGCCATGGTATTTACAACAATGACAGGATGAACACAAGAGAAAACTGACCTCAGAAAATGTCCAATAAGTATGATGAGAAAAAAAAAACAACAACAGTTCAATAAGTCAGTCCGCAGAAAAAGTCTCTTTTCTCTGTACAGTTACCAGAACAATGTTGAAATGCTCTCACGCAGCATCCAGATGTCACGAACACACTGCACAACTCCAGCGATCGGCTGCGGCCAATCCAGTTGATCCAGTAGGTCACGGCACCATTTTATGTAGCGGTTTTACTCTGGTTGTGTTTACTGTAGTTATGCTCAATGAAGACAATGCGTGTGGAAGAGGTCTCAGGATGCTTTATTCTGCAGAAATACATAGAGCACAATCTATTTTTGGAATATACGTCTCTCCCCTTCACTCTGTGCACGGAAAAGCAGCACGCTCGTTAGAAGAGCGAGAGAGAGCACATTTGACCCAAACTGCAACAAATGTGCATCTAAAGATCTTAATTTACTCAAATTAAAGTTGCAAAACATAAAATAATATTATAAATGAATTAAAACCACAAAATATAGTAAGCCATGAAAGAGTTCACCATAATGGCAAATGAAATAATATAAAAGTGAAAAGATTATTTCCCCACAGTTTGTTCATATCAGTAAATTAATTAAATGATAATTTCAAAAGTTACATATTTCAACAAATAAAATAAAAACATTTGATATAAATGACATCACTTTTGCAAACAGACCTCACTCTTTTTTTTATGTAACTCAGACTTGATATTAAACTCATTTCAAACATTTCTCAACATATAACAAACAATCGTACATACCTGTAGAAATACATAGAGCACAATCAATTTTTGGAATATACGTCTCTCCCCTTCACTCTGTGCACGGAAAAGCTAGTAAGCAAAAACACTTCTCAGTAAAACATTCAAAATGCAATTTGCCGCATTCAATTTAATAACATCACAGCCTTACACTACATTTAAACATTCTTTATCTCATGAAATAAATTCATGATATAATTTAACACACTTTAAAATGTCCTTACCAGCACGCTCGTTAGAAGAGCGAGAGAGAGCACATTTGACCCAAACTGCAACAAATGTGCGTCTAAAGATGGCGCTGTTCGCACATCGCAAAAGGAAACGTGCGTCACCGATATGTGCCCTATACAAAACGATTTCTGCTTGAATGGTTCCCACTAGAGTTAATTATGTACACTATTATGACCCAGAACATATTTAAACAAATATAAAAGCACAAGAAATTAAGTTTTGATGAAGTTCATTACATTTTATATATTTTTTGAACCAGCTACATGTGTGTGTTTGTGTGTGTGTGTGTGTGTGTGTGTGTGTGCATGCTAATGACTGAGTATTGATTTTTTTGAACACGTTGGATGATGTTTTAAAGGATTGTAACACTGATGATGTTTTAATGATAGGAGGAGATTTTAATTGCACTGAGAATGTCATAGATCAGAATGCAACCAAGAAAGAGGTCAATTCAAGTGATGAAGTCTCATAGCATCGATGATATATGGAGAAATATCCATGGTATACAGAGACAGTAGGCCTACACCTGGGCTCATGCTCATGATCATCACATATCGCTGGCAAGGCTTGATAGATTTTATGCGTTTAAGCATCATTTAAGTTTGTTAGAAAATGTACAATAAATCTGGTATGGTTTTCAGATCATAGTATGATAAAATGTGTTGTGGTAAAAATCATGTAAAATTAAAAAGTGCTTATTGGCATTTTAACAGTAATTTACTGTGTGTGATTATTTTTTTAGAGAAATATTTAAAGAGTTCTGGACAAATGTTGAGGCTACGAAATCCTCTTTCCCTTTTGTTCAGTCACTCCGACGTAACGTCAGTGACTGACGAATGGGGGTTTCGCCTAGAAGCCAATTATCTTCGAGATCTTAGAAAACACCCAATGGCAGTGCCAATGCCATGGGCATGCGAGATTTGCATGCGTAACTCCACCTACCCACCTTGGTATATAAGGAAGTAGCTGGCATGTATCGCATTATGTTTCTGCTTCGGAGCCAAGAGCATCTCTTCACTCCGGCAAGCCCAGAATTCAGGCCGGTGTTCCCTCTGCGGGAACATGACCATCGCGATGTTGTGGTCGAGACTCAATGATCTCTGTTAAGAGAGAGAGTCCCCTCTGCCACACCCCGATCTACCATCTCCGAAAGAGGTGGTACTTTGGCTGGTGGCCAGGGTGACCTGAGGGCGGTGCTGTGGTATTAAGAACCCCGACGATCATTCCTCGGGCCACTCCCGCCCTCTTGCACATCGCTTCCAGTGAGTGTTGGACTGAAGCAGCGGGACCATCTGCTGAAGCCCCGTTCGTTTCGTTAATACTCCAGATAGCGGCGAGAGGTCGATTGCCGCATCTCAAGGTGGGCTAGAGTCCTTTGGGGATGACGATTTGGCTATGCTCCGCCTCCGGGTGTGGTAGCACGGTAGAATCTGACCTAGAGTAGACAGCCATGTTATCTCGGGCAGCCGCGAGCCTCGGGCTGGTGTGAATCTCCACCCTGTCACAAGTGCTCGCGGTTGGGCGATTGGTTTTTGGAGGTGGCACCCGACAGCTGCGGGCCCCGCCCCCAATGCCTTTTCGCTCCCGAGATGCATGAGGAGTGCACGCGGTCCGGGGGATCTCCGGGTCTTCCCGTGACCGCTCGGTGGCCTCCTCCGCCTTCTCTGCCCTCGAGGGGTCGCGGCCTAAGGGTACACTGGGGTCCCTCCCCCTCAGTCAGGTGCTCTGTTGCGCACTACGGTGTCCACTGAGTGCTTTGACCTGACGCGGTGAGGCTATCCTAAGCGCCCTCCCAAGCCTGTTGGCTCGTCTACTTCGGTGGCGTAGTCCAGCAGTGCTATGGGGTAAGCTGCCGCCCCCATGCGTATGCATGAGGACAGAGCTGATCCAGGGCTTACGAGCCCCCTCGCAGAGCAGACCCCAGTGGAACGCGAGTCCTTCCCTGGTCTCCTCTGTCAGGGCGCAGTCGTTACCAGTGCCCCGACACTGGGCCGCTATGCCACCCGAGTCAAGGCCGGTAACACTGCCTCGAGAAAGGCGTGCCGCTACCGATCCCGCCCAGCGCGGCGTAGGTGACCACACGCCCCCTGGGTCAGGAGATGTCCACAGCTGTGGTCCGGGAAAGACAATTGGCCTTACTTGGTCGATGTGGGAAGGCTGAGTGAGCCCGCCTCCTCAGCTCGCCCATATCCCAGGCCGGCCTTATCGGCGGCACGGTCAGGGACTGCGCCCAACAGTTCTTGGCCGTCCCCAGAGGCAGACTGAGGCCATCTGCCCTGGCGGCCCGCTGCTGCACCTAAGCGCCGCCGGCACAGTTGCCTCAGCCTCTTCGCCGCCAGGGAGACTTCCTGCGACCCCCTCCCATGTGGCCACAGCAGCAGCCTTCACCCCGGCCACGCCGCGGAGCGCGCTGCAGGAAGCCGTCCCAGTCCGCGCCAGCCCCGCAGCCTGCTGAAAAAGGCCAGCGGCGCTCCGAACGCGGACAGCTCTGGGATGGGCAGTTCTTTCATGGGACGGTGGCATCCAGATGATTCGCATCCTGCATCTCGATGACTGGCTCATACTGGGCCACTCTCGGGACCGGGTGTGCGAACACAGAGACCTGGTTCTCCACCATTTAGCTCGTCTGGGCCTTTGGGTCAACTGGGAGAAGAGCTAACTCTGCCCAGTGCAGAGGATCTCGTTTCTCGGTATGGAGATCGACTCGGTCGCCATGTGTGCGCAGCTTACCGGCGAGCACGCGCAGTCACTACTGACTTGCCTCCGTCAGATAGAGAGCAAGAGTGCGGTTCCAGTGAAACTGTTTCAGAGGCTCCTGGGGCATATGGCTTCTGCAGCCACGTTGACGCCTCTCGGATTGCTTCATATGAGACTGCTTCAGCACTGGCTTCGCGATCGAGTCCCGAGATGGGCATGGCAGTCTGGCACGCTCCGGGTCCCAGTGACTCGGGCCTGCAGACAGACACTCACCCACTGGTTGAACCTCAGCTTTCTAAGGGCAGTTGTGCCCTTAGAACGAGTTTCCAGGCATGTTGTTGTGTCAACAGATGCGTCCACCACGGGCTGGGGTGCCATGTGCAATGGACATGCAGCCGCCGGCTCTTGGTCAGAGAGCCAGAGCCGCCTGCATATCAATTGCCCCGAGTTGCTGGCAGTACGGTTCGCCCTGCACCGCTTCCTAGCATTGTTGAAGGGTCAACACGTTCTAGTCAGATCGGACAACACAGCCGTAGTAGCGTACATCAACCACCAGGGCGGTCTACGCTCCCGCCGCATGTCCCAACTCGCCCGCCATCTCGTTCTAAGATCAGAAGCGCCTGAGGTCCCTTCCTGCTGTCCATATCCCGGGGATCCTGATCCGTGCAGCTGACGAGCTCTGACGGTTTCAGCCAATCCCTGGGGAGTGGAGACTCCATCCCCAGACGGTCCAGCTGATCTGGGATCAGTTCGGGGACGCACAGGTAGATCTGTTTGCCTCCCACGACTCGTCCCATTGCAGCCTGTACTATTCTCTGACCGAGGGCACGCTCGGCATGGATGCACTGGTGCACAGCTGGCCGCAGGGCCTACGCAAGTATGCATCCCCCAGTGAGCTTTCTTGCACGTCTTTTGTGCAAGGTCAGGGAGGACAAGGAGCAGGTCACGTTGGTCGCCCCGTTCTGGCACGGCCGGACCTGGTTTCCAGAACTAGTTCTCCTTGCGACAGCCCCTCCCTGGCTGATTCCTCTGAGACAGGATCTCCTCTCTCAGAGACGGGGCACCCTGTGGCACCCGCGTCCCGATCTTTGGAACCTCCACGTGTGGCTCCTGGACGGGACGCGGCAGGTTTGAGTACTCTACCACCTACGGTGGTGGCTACCATCTCTTCCGCTCGGGCCGAGTCCACGAGACAGGCCTATGCGTTGAAGTGGAACCTCTTCATCAATTGGTGCTCTTCTCGAGAAGACCCCTGGAAATGCCCGATCGGGTCTGTGCTCTCTTCCTCCAAGAAGGGTTGGATCGAAGGCTGTCTCCATCCCCCCTGAAGGTTTATGTGGCCGCTATCGCCGCTTATCATGACCTCTTGGACGGTAAAACGGTAAGTAAGCACGACCTGGTCATCAGGTTCCTGAGGGGTGCGAGGAGACTACATCCTCCTTGTGCTCCTCTCGTACCCTCGTGGGCTCTCAGTAGTTCTAAGTGCTCTGCAGAGGGCCCCATTGAGCCTTTGCGGTCAGTAGATGTTAAGTTCTTGTCTATGAAGACAGCGCTCCTGACCACATTGGCCTCCATCAAGAGGGTAGGGGACCTGCAGGCATTTTCGGTTGACGAAGCGTGCCTGGAATTCGGGCCGGCTGACTCTCACGTGATCCTGAGACCCCGGCCTGGATATGTGCCCAAGGTTCCCAACCAGGTGGTGAACCTGCTAGCGCTGCCTTTGGAGGAGGCAGACCCAGCCTTGGCATTGCTCTGTCCAGTACGCACCCTTCGCGCTTACGTAGACAGGATGCAGTGTTCAGGACCTCAGACCAGCTCTTTGTCTGTTATGGTGAGAAGCTGAAAGGGAAGGCTCTCTCAAAGCAAAGGCTGTCTCACTGGATAGTGGACACCATTGTTTTGGCTTACCAGCAGCAAGGGCGTCCATGCCCCCTTGGGGTCAGGGCACACTCCACTCGGAGCATGGCCTCCTCTTGGGCTTTAGCGCATGGCGCTCCGCTGACAGACATCTGTAGAGCTGCAGGCTGGGCGACACCAAACACATTCGCCAGATTCTATAATCTCCGAGTGGAGCCTGTATTCGACAATGTACTCGCCTCTACAAGTGGCCGGTAATGGATTGGCTCAGGTGTCTTCGCTTGCTCGCCATTCCACTCCACGGACTGGATCCGTGCGATATTCTTCTCAGGTGAGCTCCCCGAAAGCCCTGAGCTCCTCCAGCACTGACAACGCCGATGCCAGTAAGTCTGCCCTTAGCCCAGACACTCGTGTCCGGCCAGGTGCCCCATGTGCATGGTTCCCCTCAGGCGACCCCCACATGTGTATTTCCACTGTAAGCCTCCCTAAACAGGTGTATTCCCTTGGCAACCTCGCCACCCCTGGGGTTAAAAATCCACCTGCGGCTGGTACCCCAGTGATCTTTCATATGCAGCCCTCGGGTCATACGTGTATTCTTAAGTCCTCCCTACGGGTAGGCATCGTGGCGCATATCTCCTCTTGGAATATGCCTCCCAGTGTACCTTGGTATTCCTGCGTTAAGTAGAGGCCTTTGACCGTCCTAACTTGCATCAGGGCTTCACGCTTGCGCAGGGCAATGGAAGACAGCTGAGTGGCGTTATTTCATTGGGACCCCCATTCGTCAGTCACTGACGTTACGTCGGAGTGACTGAACGAAAGGGAACATCTCGGTTACGTATGTAACCCTCGTTCCCTGAGGAGGGAATGGAGACGTAACGTCCCTCTGCAACATCCGCTGTACAGCAGGAACGGCCGAGAGTTCAGTCTTGGCTCCTCAGCAGGTAACATAATGCGATACATGCTAGCTACTTCCTTATATACCCAGGTGGGTAGGCGGAGTTACGCATGCAAATCTCGGATGCCCATGGCATTGGCACTGCCATTTGGCGTTTTCTAAGATCTCGAAGATGATTGGCTTCTAGGCGAAACCCCCATTTGTCAGTCACTGACGTTACGTCTCCGTTCCCTCCTCAGGGAACGAGGGTTACATACGTAACCGAGATGTTTTTAATGTTGCAGCAGTGGTGGGATTTTGTAAAGGTACAAATATAAATGACTCAATGAATGTGTTAAAGGACAATTTAATGAAATTACAGGAGCTAGCAGAGTCCACAAAATATGTCACTTATTGTCACATGTATAGTTGGTTTCCTTTGTTAGTTTCCCGCCTCTTATCTGTCTCCTTGGTTACCCCCATTAGTTAATTCTGTTCCAGGTGTGTCTTGTTTATTAACTCGTTCCCTATTTAAGTTCCTCTTGTGTAGTCAATCCTTGTTCCAGTCTAAAGTCTGATTTGTGGTGTTTGGTGGTCTGGACTGGATTTCCTGAAACCTTCTTAACTCAACGTCATTCTTAAGGTATCCCTTAACGTTAATATGTGTTTCCCGAAACGATCTTAGTTAAGAATACCTTCTGTAAGTCATACTTTCGTATAAGGTTGGTCTGGACCAATCTTAGCTATACCTTATCACAATTAACAGTTCATTCCACTAGTGGCCACCACTTTGCAAAACGCTTCTTCACATGTCCGTCTATACGGATATAATCCCGAAGATGTAATATACACCCAGTGTTCAGTTAGGCTAGTTGAATTGTTTTTTTTAGTTTTTTTAGTTTTTAATGCAAGGATTAAAATTGTCATTAAAAAATTAATTACAAACACTAATGGTTGTTAGCTTTTTAATGCTATTATCCAAAGGTACATCAGCTGGCAAACCCTTAGACAGGAAAGGCTTAGGAGTCTATTTAAAGGGAACGATTGTGGAGGAGTTTAGTCAAACTATGGCAGCGAATAGAATTGTGCTAAATCAAAGACGGTGCCGTCCGCGGAGCCATTTAGTCGTGAAAACTTTAATCCTCTGGCTACCATGTCAGAAGCTGCTATTAAAAATAAATTTCGCCTACCACGACAGCAAATTCAGTAGCTTTTAGATCTTGTTGGACCAACTTTTTTGAGACTAACTGGACGGAGCTCAGCTTCCTCCTCAGTCCTGAAATCAGCTGCTGGCGGCTCTCCTCTTTTTTCTCCGCCATAGTAGTGGCTCATTATATGTTTTGCGTGTTGCGTTTTTATTACCTAGGCCATCTAAGAATATAAATGAGTTATTTACACAATAATGTGATGCAGCTGTGATGGGCAATCATCCCTGGTTGTGGAGTAAATCAAGACACTATGGAGAATATATTGTAATAATTTAAATTATGCGTGATGCTCATGATGCGGTTGAGCATGAGATTGCTGGTTCATGCTCTCATTTCAGAATCGTGTAAAATTTAGGTGCAATTTTGTATAATAAATGAAAGTTCAACTATTTCTGAAGTGCTTCTTTTATAAAGAACATCATTTTTTCCACAGTGAAACAGCCCCTGCATAGAGTAAATAATCAATTCTTGAGCCATCGATATAAGCCGATTCATCACCGCCGTCACGGACCGCACACGCTAACGTCACACTTAAGAAGGGTTACCTTAAGCGATCTCTTAGATATAGATTGGGGAACATGACTAGAAATGGGATACCTTCAGTTAAGTTATACCTTTAGAGTCTTTGTAGCGCGCTGAGAGACAACGTTATCGGGAAATGCAGTCCCGTTCAGTGATTCTTAAATAATAAAAGCCCATCTGTTTGGAAGTTCTGGTTCTCTTCATCTGTGCTGCACTATACACCGTGACACTTATATAGAGCACATAAAAAAGAGAAATAATTGCTAGCTGATATGCTAGGCTAGACAACACAAGGAGAAATAATTACATCCATTTTTAAAGTCCAGAATTGATGGATGCTCCTTCAAAATTATTTTTTCAGTTCAGAAAAAATGTAATCATGCCTTGCGGTCTGAAAAAGAGGTTTTGTTGACAAAGTATTTTTTAATTAAGGGGTAATTATACTGTAAGTATTTTTTAGTTAAAGGGTAATTATACTAAGTATTTTTTAGTTAAGGGGTAATTATACTGTAAGTATTTTTTAGTTAAGGGGTAATTATACTGTAAGTATTTTTAGTTAAGGGGTAATTATACTGTAAGTATTTTTTAGTTAAGGGGTAATTATACTGTAAGTATTTTTTAGTTAAGGGGTAATTATACTGTAAGTATTTTTAGTTAAGGGGTAATTATACTGTAAGTATTTTTAGTTAAGGGGTAATTATACTGTAAGTATTTTTTAGTTAAGGCGTAATTATACTAAGTATTTTTTAGTTAAGGGGTAATTATACTGTAAGTATTTTTAGTTAAGGGGTAATTATACTAAGTATTTTTTAGTTAAGGCGTAATTATACTGTAAGTATTTTTTAGTTAAGGGGTAATTATACTAAGTATTTTTTAGTTAAGGGGTAATTATACTGTAAGTATTTTTTAGTTAAGGGGTAATTATACTAAGTATTTTTTAGTTAAGGCGTAATTATACTGTAAGTATTTTTTAGTTAAGGGGTAATTATACTAAGTATTTTTTAGTTAAGGGGTAATTATACTGTAAGTATTTTACTGTAAGAGAAATAATTGCTAGCTGATATGCTAGGCTAGACAACACAAGGAGAAATAATTACATCCATTTTTAAAGTCCAGAATTGATGGATGCTCCTTCAAAATTATTTTTTCAGTTCAGAAAAAATGTAATCATGCCTTGCGGTCTGAAAAAGAGGTTTTGTTGACAAAGTATTTTTTAATTAAGGGGTAATTATACTGTAAGTATTTTTTAGTTAAAGGGTAATTATACTAAGTATTTTTTAGTTAAGGGGTAATTATACTGTAAGTATTTTTTAGTTAAGGGGTAATTATACTGTAAGTATTTTTAGTTAAGGGGTAATTATACTGTAAGTATTTTTTAGTTAAGGGGTAATTATACTGTAAGTATTTTTTAGTTAAGGGGTAATTATACTGTAAGTATTTTTAGTTAAGGGGTAATTATACTGTAAGTATTTTTAGTTAAGGGGTAATTATACTGTAAGTATTTTTTAGTTAAGGCGTAATTATACTAAGTATTTTTTAGTTAAGGGGTAATTATACTGTAAGTATTTTTAGTTAAGGGGTAATTATACTAAGTATTTTTTAGTTAAGGCGTAATTATACTGTAAGTATTTTTTAGTTAAGGGGTAATTATACTAAGTATTTTTTAGTTAAGGGGTAATTATACTGTAAGTATTTTTTAGTTAAGGGGTAATTATACTAAGTATTTTTTAGTTAAGGCGTAATTATACTGTAAGTATTTTTTAGTTAAGGGGTAATTATACTAAGTATTTTTTAGTTAAGGGGTAATTATACTGTAAGTATTTTTTAGTTAAGGGGTAATTATACTAAGTATTTTTTAGTTAAGGGGTAATTATACTGTAAGTATTTTTAGTTAAGGGGTAATTATACTAAGTATTTTTTAGTTAAGGCGTAATTATACTGTAAGTATTTTTTAGTTAAGGGGTAATTATACTGTAAGTATTTTTTAGTTAAGGGGTAATTATACTAAGTATTTTTTAGTTAAGGGGTAATTATACTAAGTATTTTTTAGTTAAGGGGTAATTATACTAAGTATTTTTTAGTTAAGGGGTAATTATACTGTAAGTATTTTTTAGTTAAGGGGTAATTATACTGTAAGTATTCTTTAATTAAGGGGTAATTATACTGTAAGTATTTTTTAGTTAAGGGGTAATTATACTGTAAGTATTCTTTAATTAAGGGGTAATTATACTGTAAGTATTTTTAGTTAAGGTGTAATTATTTTTTAGTTAAGGGGTAATTATCCGTGTAGTTGCGGGGTAAGTATGGATGTGCGGGCTGTAAATTAAAGTTGCTCTTGTTCCCCTCTTGGTTCATGTAGTTTTAGGGAAAGTACAAATAAACACACACACACAATCTGATATACTTTTAATTTCAAATGATAACGTCCTGACAGAAAGAGACACTTTTGTCCCGTTTTTCTTTTTCTTTTGTTCCTCTTCTTCATTTTCGTTATATCCATTGATGGATGAATCCCATGTCTTTTGAAATGTTGTATTAATATTTATTAAAAGATGTGGGTCCAATGTGAGTGCTGGAGTAGCAGTAATCTTTTCCCCTATTGTTAAAGTGAAAAACTTGTTGATCCAGGGAGGTTGCTGATTGTAGGGGAATCAATTTGTAATCTTATTTTTCTTTTTGGGAATATATTTTCTCCAAATATAGGAGCAGCGAGAATATGGTTCTTCACTAAATTAGAGTATTTTAAAGACAACAACACGAAGGACATCGTATTATATTGGGGGAGATTTCAATTGTACTTTGGACTTAACACAAGACAGGAATGGTGAAGACCCTCATGCGCAGAGTGCCTTGTGCTTAGCTAATGTGGTTAAAAATATGAACCTGCCTGATGTATGGAGAGAACACAATCTGTTTACATGTCAGTAATGAGTACACATTAATGAGAAGGTTTCTTCTGTATGGTTGGATGGACTCTATATGTCTCGTAATATGAGGAATAGAGTTGTAAATTTAACAGTTTTCCCACCCCAGTGTCGGATCATACATTTGTCACTTTTGAGTGTACCTTACAAAAAAGACTGCATAAAAGTCATGATTGGCATTTTAATGCTAAATTATTAGAAGATGAATATTTTTGTGAGATTTTTAAGTTATTTTGTAAATCCTGAAGAATGAGAAGAATTGCTAGAGAAATTGCATTCTGTGGTGGGAAACAGGGAAAGTACAAATAAGGAACTTTTGTCAACAATATTTATCATATTCTTTGTTTTGTATAAAAATAAATAATTGGTATTGAACAAAGTATGATTGCAAAGGATCTGTAAACCTTAAAGATCTGTGGACTGAAAAGACTAACTTGCTGAGCTCACTTTTAAATAAAAGAGTGAAAGGAGCTCTTGTAAGAAGTCGTTTTAACAGCAATAGACGTGGACACCTACTTTCTTGTTTACAAGCATAAAAAAAGAACAAGAAAAATCAATGTACTGTGTAAAATACTGCAATGGTCGAGACTGCTGATCAGATGGAGATGTCTGTGTGCAGTCTAACTCTGCCCCCTAAGAAGGGGGATTTAACGCTCTTAAACAACTAGAGACCTGGCTGTAGCAGTGTTGTGCTCAGATTATGTATTTTTTTTCCAAATGTTTGGCAAACAGATTAAATAATGTAATGCATGTAATTATACATAAAGATCAATCTTACTGTATAAAAGATAGATTTATTAATCAACATTTAGTAAGAGATGTGTATGACTGCTTTTGATGATAACATTTTAAAAATGATCATTAGATCAAGTGAAAGCTTTTGATCGGGTGGATCACATTTAATCTTTGATTCTATAAAGGCTTTTGGTTTTGGTGATACCTTTATTTCAATGAAAATGTTATTGTACACTGAAGCCACATGCATTATAAAGATGTCTGTTGGCTTAAGTACCCTTGTAAGAGTTCAGAGGGGAATTAGACAGGGTTGTCCCGTTTCGGGCCAACCTTATAGTATAATTATTGAGCCCTTTCTATGTAAATTAATGAAAGAACTAGCAGGTCTGCAAATAAGTTAAGTTACCAGAAATCTGTCAAATGAACTGCATATGCGGATGATGTTACAGTTTTAATCAGAGGAGATGATGTTGAAGTGGTAAAGCATACTTTAGAGTGTTATATGGAAAGGCATCATAAGCCAAAGTCAACTGGTGTAAAAGGGATGCTGTGTGCTGTGGTCAAGTTGTGAAAATCCATCTCTTCCTGGTGGTTTAAATGGGGAAAGGCTAGTTTTAGATATATTTTAGAAAAACATGACTCACCCTGGGCAGCCATTATGCTGTGGCTCCAGGGGAGCAATTAGGGGTTAGGTGCCTTGCTCAAGGGGACCTCGATCATTTCCTGCAGATTCTGAGAATCGAACCTTTGGGTTACAGGCCAGATTCTCTAAGCATTTGGCCATAACTGCCCCAAAGCTGAACCCAAAGCTGTTTCCTGCCTTCACGAAATACATGAACTGAATAAAGGTTACCTTATCAGACCTTTCAGTTTTTCTCCTTTCTCAGTTCCGAGTCAATTCTATGAGGATAGGCATCATGTTTCCCTCACTCTGGCTTCCCTGCACTTTAGGTTTAAGTGTTTGCTTATATATTCTCAAATGGGCTGGCATACCTTTCTGACCTTATAGAACCATCTTTAGTGTTCGTCATTATTAAGTGTGGTTAGTGTGGTAAAAAGTGTGGTAAAAAAGGTGTTTTTATACCCCTGTGATTCTCCCATGTAATCTATTGCTTTCTCTATAAAAAAAAATGTATAGCCTATAGAAATTAATCATAATAATGAATGATTTTAATTTTATTTAAAATAACAGACTAATTCACAGCAAGGACGTAACCAGGTCAAACAGATTAGTGAACAAATTTCACAATTCTAAAATCTACCTTTTTGGGACTATTTGCAAACAATGTTTGCATTCATTTTGGCCGCACTAACACTTAATTTTGATGTCAAGTAGGGTCCACATAATATCATCTCATTGGACGTGAGTTTAAGACTCCTGATTTAGATTGAATTCCTTTGTCCTTCATGTTGGATTGAAAACACAACCGTGACAGGCTACAGGTAGAGACATTTTCACAAGAGCTGGCACAGACTTTATCCTGTCTTATCCTCTTTCTGTGATGCAGATGGCAGAGGTGGACAAAGTACAAAATTTCATTACTTGAGTAAAAGTACTACTGGTCAAATATTAAACACTATTTTTACTTGAGTAAAAGTAAAGAAGTATTTGTACTTAAGTATCAAAAGTAAATTTCCTTTTTATGTCGCCGCATTATTGTATTATTTTTAGTGTAAATGCACATTATGCCATCATGGTTTAAGCCAGTCAGTGACGCTCCATCTGACACACTAGCAGACGACTAACTTAAACTCATTTAAATACTTGTAGAAAAGTTACAAAGCTCTTTATAAAGCTGCTGTCACTTTAAGGCCGAATGCACGGATCCAATACACTGATACACATCTGATATTCTCACACTGTTCACCTTCACTGAAGACAGAATCAACTTTGTTTATGTGAATACTCCACTAAATGAGCATTTGGACATCCGTCTTCTTCCATTTTGCTCTAAACTGTAAATCAGTGTTTAATAAATGCTGTGAAATCATTGAACTTCACGAGACTCTACAAGAGTGATTCCTGAAAGGCTTTCTGCAAAAACCCAAACACCTTTTAAAGAAGAAAAAAATCATCACTGACTTTCAAAGCTGCGACAGAAACGACTTTCCACTTCGAGGACCTTGATAGAAATGTAGTGGAGTAAAGAGGACGATATTTGTCTTTCAGATGGAGTGAAGTTAAAGTCAGAAGTTTACAGAAAAAATAATACTCCAGTAAAGCACAGATACTCAAAAAGTGTCCTTAAGTACAGTACAGTACTCAAGTAAATGTATTTAGTTACTGTCCAGCTCTGGCAGACGGACAGCTGAAGTAAAACTTTAAAAGTAAAACTCTACCCAAGCCATAATTCATATTTAATCTGGGAACATTTCTCAGTATATGTATTTCTGCAGCATCTTATTAAAAGGATAATCCATGTCAGTTAATAATTATAGCTAGTGAAGAAACAGTTTGGTATAGACAAACTCACTCAGTCTGCTTACACACAGTGAAATAATGGATTCAGGATCACACACAAATCATGATAGTGAGTTCAGAACACAAAATACTGTGAGATTATTTATTTAGAATCATATTTAAAGAAATAACAGGAATTTAGGAGAGGCCATAAAGCGTACATATACTAAAGAAATGTTTCTGCAACTGATACAACAAGAAATCAATCTTTGAGTTTTATTCTTTAAAACGGGTCGGCAGGTATATTTGGCCATGGGTAAAAAAAAAAAAAAAAAACACCACTAGATGGCTGTCCAGAATATAGTAATGGGATAATTTAAGAAATGAATTGATGAAAAATACAACTAGAATGGCCTGACATATTGTTACAGTTTTTTTGTAACTGGTAATGAGCTTCCTTGGAGCACTTTTGATAGATACTGACCACTGCAGACCGGGAACAGCCCACAAGAGCTGCAGTTTTGGAGATGCTCTGACCCAGTCGTCTAGCCGTCACAATCTGGCCAAACTCGCTCAAATCCTTACGCTTGCCCATTTCTCCTGCTTCTAACACATCAACATTGAGTGCTTCATCACCCACTAACAGGTGATAAAGCGATCATCAATGTTATTCACTTCACCTGTAATAATGTTATGCCTGATCGGAATATGTATATATAAAAAAACAGAAAAACACAGACAGATATTTATGATAAAGAGTGAGAGTTATTTGTTTTCTGACAGCACAAGATTCTTCAGTCTTCAGATTCCCAGGGCTTCTTGAGTCACATGACCTCCCAACAGGACGTTCCCATCACACACACACTGAGTCAGGCCGTCCGCTGAAACACACACACCTCCAAACTCAATCACCAATGTACGAGAACATGAGCAGGAAGCACTGAACGCTGACTGAATGAATAAATGTGGTCTCACGTTTCTGAGAGCGGATCCACGCCGCCGCCTTCATGGCCACAAACTGCCATTCCACCTGGTCACCTGATCTACATGTGTTTAACCAGATCAGAGCCAGAATGGTGGCCCACATGGACCCTTCCACCTGGAACACACAACCACACGTCACACGCACTGAAGCAATCATGACGCACCTATGGATATGTCATCACCTGCCGCACCTCTGCTGGCCGGTGATTGGTCAGCTCTTCCTCAGTCTTCTCAAACACGGCAGCGAGTGCGGCGTTCAGTTCCCAGTATCCCGAAGCCTTCTGAAGAGAGACCAGCTGGAGCAAAGTATCTGTCTGGGGCTCGGGTTCTGCTGACACACAGAGGTTAGGCAGAAGAAAGATGGACACATAACACAGCAGGATTTCTGATATGATGATCAATAAAGCAGACCAATTCAGACAGGATACGTTTCCAGGACAGATGTCTATTTCTGATTGGGTGATTGTTTCATTCTGATTGTTAACGCTTTGTTATAGATGTAGATGTTTTCTTTACATTGTGTCTGTTATATACCGGCTCTTAAGCCGAAACGTGTTGGTAATGTTTAGGATTTATTAAAGCTCCCCTTAACACAAGTGTTGCTGGATTCCCCTTATGCACTTTTCATATGCATCTCATGAGCTGTTAAAGCTCTGAAACACCATCAGAGCGAGTTTCACCATTTCTGAAGGTTTACATCAGTTTCTGAGGTTAGACTGAGTTTCTGAGGTTGGCTTGCTCAGTTGGGGACACTAAAATTTTGATCTAAGTTTTCAACTAAATATCAAAATAAAATGAATTACTAAATTAACTGTATCAACTACTCATCTGCCCACATTGTCATTATATGATACATTGAAATAAGCTGATAAAATCACTGTTTTCTTCAGAATGAATTTTGTTGCAATGTTTTCCTGTTTAACACTGTGAAGCTGCTTTGAAACAATTGTTATTGTTAAAGGGGTGATGAATTGAGAAAACAACTTTCCCTTGCGCTTTTGATATATAAAAGGTCATGGTAATATAAGAATATCCTGTAAGTTTCAGAGCTTAAAACGTCCTTGTTAGTCAAAGAAAAGCTTTTATAGAAACCAGGCCCAGCAAACGTGTTGTTTTGATACGTGAATGTGTTGTCGTGTTGTCACGTCTTGTGCTTCATACTTACATCATTGCACAACGAAACACACCTCTACAGCACGTCTAATCCAGTAGCCCCGCCCACTGACTCATGAAGGTGATCGGCTCGGGCTAGATAGTCAACAACAATAAACATGCCGAAGAATATAGCAAGATATTGCGCTATTCCTGGTTGTGGAAGAACAGAGTCGCTGCATAAGCTTCCTTCTGATCCTAATCTTAGGAATGTGTGGTTGAACTTTATTTTTAATGAAGTTCCAGCTCACGTGGGGAAGACATGTTCACTTCAGTTCACTGCGGGATCATTTGTAAACAAATCTCCATTCAATGCTGGATTTGGATCCAACAGGAGGAATGGTGCAACACACCTTTGTGAGTAAAACGTGTTTTATTTAATAGTATTTCATTGTTATAGATCGTTTTGCTTATGTGTACATGTCCAACAGAAACATACCTTTAGTACAACACATTCTCACACCCAACTCATCACATATGGACGCTTGACCAGGACCCCTTGTCGTCACTTTTCAACGAACTGGGCGTACCTTTATCGTAAATTTTCGACGCGCTGGGTGCTCCATTCATCACTCCAGTCTCATCATTAGTTGACCTCAGACAACAGTATATTTTTTTTAAAGGCCAGTTAATGACACCTTTAAAGTGCTACATAAATAAAGTTGACTTGACTTGACGGACCAGCTGTGATAATAGCATCACTTAGCTCAATTAAAGTGTCATGATTGACTCTGTGCTTGAAAAGGCTCTAGAAATGGGTGTGTAAAGCTGTGGAAAGTGGGAGTTTAGAGAGAAGACAACAACCAACAAGCTACAAAACTACAAAACGTCTCGGTTACGTATGTAACCCTCGTTCCCTGAGGAGGGAACGGAGACGTAACATCAGTTCAGGACGCGAAGGTCCAGGATTGGCCGTAACCCACCGGATTTCTTCGGTACAATGAAGTTAGGGCTGTAGAAACCGGACTTCATCTCGGCCGGAGGGATGATTTCGATCGCGGCCTTCGCCCGTAGGGTAGCAATCTTCGCAGGCATGACAGGGGCATTGGGCCCCACCATGGTGAACCGGACACCCCGGAAGCGGGGAGGAGCTCGAGCGAACTGAATCGCATAGCCGAGCCTGATAGCTTTCCTGTAGCTCAACCAGTAGAGCGTGGCATTAGCAACGCCAAGGTCATGGCTTCGTTTCCCAGGGAAAGCAAGAACTGACGAAAATGTAAAATTGTACATGTGTACAATGCAATGTAAGTCGCTTTGGATAAAAGCCTCTGCCAAATGCATAAATGTAAATGTAAATGTGTAAATGATGGTCCGCGCAACCCAGCGGGACAGTCCTGGCAGCTGAAGCCACGCTCCCAAGGAGTGTACCAACAGGGTCATACGGAGCACCGGCGTACCCTCGGTGGTGCAGCGAGGCAGTGTTACCGGCCCGGACTCAGGTGGCATAGCGGCCCGGTGTCGGGGCACTGGTAACGACTGCGCCCTAACAGAGGAGACCAGTGAAGGACTCGCGTTCCACTGGGGTCTGCTCTGAGAGGGGGCTGGCGACAGAGAGGGACGAGAGCGGCGTGGCCTGAGGGCGGCGCACACTGCTGTCACCGGTCTCTGGGTGCTCAAGGATGGGTATGTCAGTTCTTTCTTTAACCACAATAGGGTGCACAATACGGAACGAAAGATTCTCCCCCGGCCCTCCGCCGGGGGAAGGAGCGGTCCTGCTACCGTCTCCTGGAAAGAACTGCCCATCCCTGAGCTGTCTGCGTCAGGAGACGCTCCGCGGTGCGGCCCGGGTGAAGGCTGCTGCTGTGACCGCGCGGGAGCGGGGGGAGCGCAGCTGAGAAGACACGGGGGCCCTCCACGAGTGCGCAACCTCCTCATGCACCTCCGGGAAAAAAGGAAGCCTGACGAAAGGAAGGAAGAAAGGAAGCCTGAAAGGTGCCTGACGTGGCACACCCAAAAAACAATCGTCCAGCCTCGAACGCTCTAGCCAGGGCGGAGGGTTTCACTCCAGACTAAGCGCCGCGGCTGTCCGGGCAAGCATGGCTGTCAGCTCCGGGTCCGACTCTAGCCCACCTTGCGAAGCAGTCATCGACATCTCGTCATCCTCCGGAGCTCGAGGGTTTCACTCCAGACCAAGCGCCGCGGCTGTCCGGGCAAGCATGGCTGTCAGTTCCGAGTCCGACTCTAGCCCACCTTGTGATGCAGTTATCGACATCTCGTCATCCTCCGGAGCGCCGAACGAAACCCGCAGACCGGTAGAAATTGAGGCCGCTGGCTCCATCCCGATGCTCGCAGGTACCGGTGCAACAGAAGGGGTTGTGGGTCGAGGCATGAGCGTCGGAGCTGTATTCCACACCATCACCCTCAGGTCACCCTGGCCACCAGCCAAAGAGACGCCCCACACAGAAACGCCAGATCGGGGGGTGACGGAGGGGACTCTCACTCCGGAGGCCGCACGGAGCTCATTGAGTCTCGACCGCAACACGGGGATGGCCATATTCCCGCAGTGGGAACATGAATCATCCAAAAGCGCTGCCTGAGCGTGCTGAAAGCCCAAACTCATCAGACAGTGCGAGTGTCCATCGGAAGACGGCAGAGACCAGCCACACCCAGAAGCACACGGGCGAGACATCCTGAAAAGGACGTGCCACGTGTTAGCTCTTTTGTGAGAGGAATAACCTCTCAGTCGATGCCGAAGCGTCCAGGGGACCATACACCAACTGGATACCAATCATCAGACCAGCAGGCAGGAAGTGTGTGTCCGCTGGAACGCGCAGTACACCAACACCGACTGGAAGATCCTGATCGTCTCGAAGAACTGACAATAACTCAGAAGGCTTGTAGGAGTGAAAGGTATGTTACCCCCTGGCTCCGAAGCTTAAAAACATAATGCAATCATGCCAGCTACTTCCTTATATACCCACGTGGGTAGGCGGAGTTACGCATGCAAATCTTGCATGCCCATGGCATTGGCAATGCCACTGGATGTTTTCTAGTCTCGGAGATGATAGGCTTCTAAGCAAAACCCCCATTCGTCAGTCACTGACGTTACGTCGGAGGGACTGAAAGAAAGGGAACAATCATTATTAGTGTTGTCATGATACTGGAGTTTCTAACTTCGTAAGTATCAATATCCGATACCACGGGGGAAAACACTGCATATACTGTTAATAGAATTTTTTATATTATTTCTCTTTTTGTCCATCTATTGACCTTTTTTCTTATATAAACATTGATATAATTATCTCACAAATATTTGCTCACTCAGTGTATTTTTACAATGGGTTAATTGTGTGTCGATTGCTTACATACAGCCCAAGCTTGAGTTCAAATGGTAAACTGAGTTTAAAAAGATGAGTAGACGGTAATAAAATAAGAACAACTAAACAATTGACTACAAATCCAAATAAAACAAATTTGGGACACTGTACAAATTGTTAATTAAAAAGGAATGCAATAATATACAAATCTCATAAACTTATATTTTATTCCCAATAGAATATAGATAACATATCAATTGTTGAAAGTGAGACATTTTGAAATGTCATGCCAATACTTGGCTCATTTTGGATTTCATGAGAGCTACACATTCAAAAAAAGTTATGACAGTTAGCAATAAGAGGCGGGGAAAGTAAAATTTACACATAAGGATCAGCTGGAGGACCAATTTGCAATTTATGAGGTCAATTGTCAACATAATTGGGTATAAAAAGAGCCTCTCAGACTGGCAGTGTCTCTCAGAAGTCAAGATGGGCAGAGGATCACCAATTACCCTTCAATGCTGCAGCGGACAATAGTGGAGCAATATCAGAAAGGAGTTTCTCAGAGAAAAATTGCAAGGAGTTTGAAGTTATCATTATCTACAGTGCATAATATCATCCAAAGATTCAGAGACTCTGGAACAATCTCTGTGTAAGGGTCAAGGCCGGAAAATCATACTGGATGCCTGTGATCTTCAGGCCCTTTAGACGGCACTGCATCACATACAGGAATGCTACTGTAATGGAGATCACAACATGGGCTCAGGAATACTTCTAGAAAAAATTGTTGGTGAACACAATCCACCGTGCTATTTGCTGTTGCCGGGTAAAACTCTATAGGTCAAAAAAAAGCCATATCTAAACATTTACATTTACATTTAATCATTTAGCAGACGCTTTTATCCAAAGCGACTTACAAAAAAGGGGAGAGTAATAGAAGCAACGGAACAAACAAGGCCAAAAACCTGTAAGAGCTGTAAGAAATCTCAATTAATTAGCACAATACACAACAATTTTTTTTTTTTTTTTTTTTTTAAAGACAGACATCTACAACAAAAACTCACGTCCGCAAAGTGCCGAACACTGGATTTTGATACCTAAGATAGCTAGAACCCATTAGGACTAAGGCTGTTGCCCCAGCTGTTGTCGTTAATGCAGATTCAGTGGCCCAATGGGTTGGTTTTGTATTCTAGCTAAACGCGCAGCAATAGCCATCTACAACAAAAACTCACGTACGCAATATACAGAACACTGGATTCTGATAGTTATGATAACTATGTAACATACCCGCCTGAAGGCACAAATCCGGATGAGAGACGTAGATATGATCCAGGAGTGTGCGCTTTTGGTCGTTGCTGTGGTGATCAGTAAGTGCTATTCTGTATTGGTCAAGTGCAAATGGAAAAGATGTGTCTTAAGATGTTTTTTAAGAATGGCTACAGACTCGGCAGCACGAATTGAGATCGGCAGGTCATTCCACCAGGTGGGAACGGTGGAACATTCTGGGCCGGATAAACATGATCCAGAAGTGCAGGTGCTTTCTCTGGGCCAAGGCTCATTTAAAATGGACTTTGCTGGAGGCGGAAAACTTTTCTGTGGTCAGACGAATCAAAATTTGAAGTTGTTTTCGGAAAACTGGGATGCCATGTCATCCGGACTAAAGAGGACAAGGTCAACCACAAGTTGTTCTCAGCGCTCAATTCAGAAGCTGCATCTCTGATGGTATGGGATTGCATGAGTGTGTGTGGCATGGGCAGCTTACACATCTGGAAAGGCACCATCAATGCTGGAAGGTATATCCAAGTTCTAGAACAACATATGCTCCATCCAGACCTCGCTCTTTCAGGGAAGACCTTGCATTTTCCAACATGACAATGCCAGAGCACATACTGCATCAATTACAACATCATGGCTGCTTAGAAGAAGGATCTGGCACTGAAATGGCCAGCCTGCAGTCCAGATCTTTCACCCATAGAAAACATTTGGCGCATCATAAAGAGGAAGATGTGACAAAGAAGACCTAAGACAATTCAGAAACTAGAAGCCAAAATTAGACAAGAATGGGACAACATTCCTAATGGTAAACTTGAGCAACTTGTCTTCTCAGTCCCCAGACGTTTGCAGACTGTTATGCAGGGGATTCCACACAGTGGTAAACATTAGCCTGGCTCCGCCCTCCTATGTACTTACGCTCAATTTTCATTTTCCTTCAGTACTACGTCTGGGACTGCAGTGTATTCTTAGGTTTTCTCTGAACAAATTTTACCGGTTTAATCAGCGAACAGAGGGAGTGGCTGAGAACGATGATGTTGATGTCATGCGCTAGTTTGAGTTGTAGTTCAGTAATGGCAGCGGAGAAAGTTGTGAACGAAACCATTCATTCCGTTGTGACAATGCTGCAGAATATCCAGAAGTTAAAGCCGGAGCAAGAACAATCTTTGTTGGGGTTTGTTCGTGGCCATGGTGTTGTGGCCCTCCTCCCCAACTGGGTGAATTCGGTAAAAGTTTAATTTTCCAGCTCGCTCCGTTAGTGATGAAGGAGTTGGCTGGGTAAAGCCCTATTTGGATGGTAATTGTTCCTTGTATTGCAATCATTTACAGGGGCTAGTCAGTTATTTTATTGCCGTCCGTTTCCCACCACCTGCGTAAAAATCCAGAGTTACCTACTGCTTTTGACAAACACCAAGGTCATGTGGTGATGTAATAGCTGTCAGAATCCACATGTCTGAGTTTTCAAGAATATATCACTTCAAAATTCACTGTTTATAATCCTTTTTGACCACTGCAGAGCACCGTACAGTTGTGCTTTACTGTTATTTGGATGCACTTGTTTCTGTAATTTCTTTAAAATTCTGGCATATTTACAAAAGCAATATATTTCATTACCGCTCAATTTTTTTTAAATAAAAGCACGTAAACATTTGAATTGGGCCGTTATTTATAGCAGCATTTATTGTCATACATACCAAGTAGGGCTGGGACAACGCGTCGACGTCATCGATGACGTCGACGCAAAAAATACGTCGACGCAAAATATGCGCGTCGATTCGTCAGATTCAAAATAAAGATGGCGGCGCCGGAGAGTAGTAGCAACCATAGATGTACATAATAAAGTATATTATGTAATTAAGTATATTATTTATTATGTATATCTATGGTAGCAACACGAGTGGCTCCTCAGACTTTCAGAAGTGCAAGGCTTGCGGGTTGGCCACAGTCTATGGGGTTGGCGCGCGGTGCGCACGGAGCATCACAGGCATGCGCGCACGCGTTTTGTTGTCACGGCTACATAAACAAATTTCTGCACACAGGAAGACAGATGTTTTGGTAATATTTGATGTATTTTAATCACAAAAACAAACGTTTGCATCAAGTGAAAGCATCGGACACATTGGCTACGTTACCTACATAATAAGCTGTTTTAAATTTAAAATGTTCAATGTCTAATCGCGCTGATGTGACCGAGGTTATCCATCCTCTAAGTGAGCAGTTTCATCCCAGGACTATTCCGGTTTTAAACGTAATATTGGCGCCCATAATGCACTCTACATGTAACTGTTTTCACTGTCATGCCGCGGATGCGCGTGGCGTTTCTGTTGCGGGTCAGCCACGGGGCTGCGTGGCGTTTTCTCTGCCTTTGCACACTAGAAGCGTGTCTGACGCGGCGCTGCTGCTGCTATTGATGCGGAGGGAAGCCCTATTCCTAATGTTAAACAGAAATAGCCTACTGATACAGCAAAGACAACGTCGGGAGTAGCCACATATCTATGGTATTGATGGCAAAATAGGCTACAGAATATTTCGTTCTGTATTGACAGTTGCAATATTTCAAAATCGATAATTGACGTTTTTTTATTATTACAATTAGGCCTATATCTGCATTTATGTAAACCTACAGACTTTCAAACATGAAAATGGAATTTAATAATAAGTATTCGTGTCAAAATTATTTATAAACATCTTTTCCTATTCTATTTTGCCTGGAGACGCTCCCAACACACGTAAAAAATAGGCGCTCTTCTATTTCTAGCATGCACGCGTTTTCCGCGCGTCACAGTCAGTGTGCAAACTCCAACCTGTTAACATGTGAGCCGAAACAAAACAAAATACGACACGCCACGCAGCCGAGACGCTCACGCTTGCAGTGTGTCCCCGGATTTGATTAACCAACTTGTTGATATTTAATCGATGGGCATAGCCTGTAGGCTGAGTTGCATACATAGAAAAATCGTATAATATGTTTCTTTGTTGTAGGTTAATACTTATTTATTTGTGTGTGTGTGTGTGTGTGTCTGTGTGTGTGTGTGTGTGTGTACTTTATGTTTTGAAGGTTTTATTGAATGCATTGTATAGTCTTACTTTGGAATTTTAAGAGCAATAAACATATATTGCAATGTTAAGGAATTCGTTTTTTCATTCAGATAATTAAATCAACATGTATAAATTGCTATTAGGCAATTAATGGGGAGATAATCGGTAATCGAATCGAATCGTAACCGAATCGGACAGGAAAAATTAATCATTAGATTAATCGATGCATCGAAAAAATAATCGCTAGATTAATCGTTTAAAAAATAATCGTTTATCCCAGCCCTAATACCAAGCATATGATATTTTATTTACAGCATACAATCATGTTACGGACCACGTGAGCAGAATGTTCCTGATCACAAAACTCTCCCCTCCACCGTGAATAAATCACAATCTGAATGCACAAGTTTTAGGTTTTATCACTGAGGCGGCGTGCACATTTAATTTGATGGATTTCAATGTGAGAAGGGCACATGACATACTTCACGACCAAACATTAGCGATTGGTTATGGCAGAGCCAGAGTAGCTCTGGGCAGATCCAATAGTTTTTAAACTTCAACAGAGTTCACGCCTTCGCAGAAGTAAACGCTTGTCAATGGAGAGTGGCCAGACTCTCTGTACAAATGAAAATGTATGAGAGTCTGGTAAGACCAGGCTAGGTAAACATGGCCTTGGTCCCAACTTTTTTGAGATATGTTGATGCCATGAAATTGTACTCATTTTTCCTTAAAATTATAAATTAACTCAGTTTAAACATTTCATATGTCATCTATGTTGTATTCTGAATGGAGTTTGTAACAATGGAATAATGATACAAATGTTTTGCTTTGTGTTTTCAGGAGGTCTAACAGTGTTCAGGTCAGAAACTGAAGTGTGCTTAAGATGGATTTACCCATAAATGCTTTATCCGTGATTATTATTAACTCTAGTTACTGTTGTACACTTGACAGACACAAAATGACGTGACCAATTGGGATTAACAGAAGGTCCGTATTACATCACACATCCTGTCTGATTAGAGTCATGTTTTCAGATCCTGAGCCGGATGTGCTGATTTACCTGGATCTGATGCAGCGTCGGACTCAACCATCTTTTTTTCCTTTAATTTAGTTTTTCTTAATGGAAAAATCGGGCGATCTTCAGACACTGATTCAAGCACTTGATAAAACCAATCAAAGAGGGACATTCAGAAAAAGACCATTAGGTTAATATAAAAAAAGAAAAGCTCAGTGAAGCATATCTTGTCTTACTCAATGCAGAATCAGATGCCATCATGGGATCAGATGCCGGCATTGCTAAAAAAAAAAAAAAACAGAGAGACTGATAAGAGCATGAGCTAAAAACAGTGACATTCAGCTAAAAGACAAGATGAAGATACACATTCAGAACAGATCAACACAAGTTGAGTGAAGTGTGTCTAAAATTCTTTTACACTACATTATATGTCATGTCATCATGAGACTGCATTTCTAAGAATAGAGAGAAAAAAGATAACATACACTTTAAAAACACATGAAATCGCTCCAAACCAACTCCTGACACGCACACACACAAACACTCACACTTACGCACACTCACGCGCACACACACACACACACACACACACACACACACACAAACACTCACACTTACGCACGCTCACGCACACACACACACACACACACACACACACACACACACACACACACACACACACACACACACACACACACACACACACACAAACACTCACACTTCCGCACACTCACGCGCACACACACACACACACACACACACACACACACACTGCCCCTAATCCTACCAATCACAGGAAACGTTCTGCATTTTTACTTTCTCCAGAAAACTCATCCTGTGTGATTTAGGGTGTACTCACACTAGGCACGGTTGCCATGAACTGGGCCGGAGTACGAATGTCCCCCCTCCCTACTCCCCCGCTGGCCTGCACTCACATAGGGGTTTCAGCATTCGTGCCGGAGCACGCTTACGTCATTATGGTGCGACGGTTTCGGGATAAACAGAAAGAGCGGCGCTCTCTGAACACAATGGAGTCCATTGCTCTGTTTTCTTTGTGGATAATTTTGTGTCGTTTGGTCCACGGTGGTCCACAGCCCTCTCACAGCCTGTTGTTAAACAGATGTGTCGCCTTAGTGGCGCGAAAATGTTCACGTAATCGTGCTGCTCGTATTATGAGGTTTGCAAGGTACCAGCTGAAGTGCAGCAAGGACTTTGCAGCTTTGATTACAGACTCCAGCACGGTTAGCGCTCACACTGCATGCGAACCGCGCTCGAGTCCAACTGAATCGCGCTCTGGCCCACCTCTTCCAAGCGGGCCAGGGCCGGCTAATCGAGCCGTGCCCGGGCACGGTTCGGAGCACTCACACTAGTCAAACGAACCGCGCTTTGGTAGTCAAACGCACTCGGGCACGGTTCAAACTGGCTAGTGTGAGTACACCCTTATAAGCCTTTTGAAAAGTGGGGACATGGGTAATGTCCTCATATTTCACCCTCTCCTGTAATACCTCTGTCATACCCATGTCATTATACACATTTCCTAATATGTCCTAATATTTTACAAAAACATGCCCACACACTCGCTCACACACACTCACACACAATACAAATCATAAACAACTATAGTTTATGCATTACCAACACACAGAGGTGTGTGAAGAAGAAAGAAAAGGTAAATCAAAAGAAGAAGAAAAGAAGAATCCACTGGAGGCCTTGAGATGGACTGACACACACAAGAGGCTAAAGGAAAGAACAGTGTGTATTATTTCTTACCGGCCATTCTCATAGGGGCAGATTTTCTCTTATGGGCACACATAGGGATCCTCCCAGAAAGTTGTACACACTGCATCAATTCTAACAAAGAATTTAATGTCACATGTTGATGACAACAATCTTACACTATTATGTGACATGAAACTGAAATCCTACAGATCCTAGAGAGCCAGTGTCCTGCAGAGTTTATCTGGTCCAGGTGTGTTTGACTGGAGGACTGTGTCTCTCTGGGATCTGGACAGGACCGCTCTGTTCTAAACACACACACACACACACACACACACACACACACACACACACACACACACACACACACACACACAGTGAACTTACGCTTGACTAGCATTCTCCTCTTCAGCAGTGGCCCTTTGATGATCTGTTTGCTGTCTTTATTGACGGCGATGAAGGCCGTGTGATTGCTGCTCACTCCGGCCTGAACACTGAGCTCCAGGATCCGGCTCCGGACGGCCTCCGCTCCTGCTCCTCTGGCCCGCTCCTCCAGCTCCAAAGAGCGGATCACAGACCGGGCCGCCAGCTGATGGATCGTCCGTCTGCAACAAACATACACTTGTGAACATGTGATCCGATATGGTAGCAATAATGTGAGCACAGGTTGTCTGATCCCACACGTGAGTGTGTGTGTGTGACTGTGTGTTAGAGTGTGTGCCTGTTTCTGACTGTGTGTAAGGGTAGGTGCAGGGATGGGCAGTATTTCAGATACATGTATTTAAAATACGTATTTGAAATACAAAATACTATTTTGTATTGTGTATTTTAAAGCCTTTGGGGGAAAATCTAATGTAATTTGTATTTAAATACATTTAAGATGAGTATTTTTGTATTTTCAAAATACTCAAAATACTTTGAGTCAACCTCTTCGTGCATCTACTAGTTCAGTCAAGACATGCCCCTCCCCCCAACCCCCCAACATTCATTCACATGTGCCGCAGCTGTACAACCCAGCTTTGGATCGGCAACTTTGCAAAATTGTTGGAATAAGGTGAGAATGTCATGGTCAATTCTACTTGTTGATTAAAGTAGCTTCAAATGTGTTTAAAGTATTAACATTACTGCATGTTAGGGATGGGTGACTGTGTGTGTGTTTGTTCTGCTGCTTTGCCTGCTTTTGAATCTCTATTTGATATAATTCCCTGTTGTTTAAACTGCTAAATATAACTCACTTTTCACCATATATTGTCTAATCTATGAATAAACTCGTAGCAGTACGGGCAGTGGTTGGTAACAGCAGATACAACAATGTAGAACAGGCAGAAGAGTGGTCAGAGAACAAGCAAGCAGGTCAGGATAACAAGCAGAGAATCACAGTCCAGTAGGCAGGCAATAGGATGGGCAGCAAAGGGTCGTAAGAGATAAACAAAGCACAACAGCAACAGAGAATCAGTGTCACGGGAATAAAGGCAGAGAATTCAAGAGCAAGTGAATAATTATCTTTATTGATAATATGAGAGTAGAAATGAAAGTCAGAGTTCGATGATGTGACGTCGATGTCGACACTGGCAGCGCAGGGACCCAATGGACAACCCAGATCTCTAGTCCGTGCAACCGTGAGTGAAGACCGCTGGTGAAGTGACGAAATCCCATGTTTGAGAAGATCCTCCAGGTGATGAGTCAGGCTAGATCCACCGCAGAGACCGAGAAGGTCAGGCACCTGCACTGGAACAGTCCTCATGAACAGAGCAGAGCGATCCTCCGTGAGAGAACAGAGCGAAGTCCGTGCTCAGGTAACACCAACGATCCTGCTGGAGAATGAGAGAATGCCTACACACACACACACACACACACACACACACACACACACACACACACACACAGGGAAACAAAGAAAACGATCTGACAAACACAAGTTATGATTGTGCCATCAATCTCCTCCCTGACACTTCTCCGCCTAAAGGACGGTTTTTCTCCTTGTCCACTCCTGAACGGCGGCCATGGAAAGTTACCTGTCTCTGGCAGCCTTTGTCATTCGTCCCTCTTCCTCGCCGACAGGGGCAGGGTTCTTCTTCATAAAGAAGAAAGATGGCTCTTTGCGTCCTTGCATAGACTATCGGGGGCTGAATGACATAACTATTAAGAACAGGTATCCTCTACCTTTGATGTCTTCAGCCTTCGAGGTTTTGCAGGGAGCAAAGTACTTTACGAAGATGGACCTCCGCAACGCCTACCATTTGGTTCGGATTAGGAAGGGGGATGAATGGAAGATGGCATTAAATACTCCCACGGGGCATTTTGAATATAGGGTCCTCCCATTCTGACTTACTAATGCCCCAGCCGTCTTCCGGGCTCTCATTAATGACGTGCTGAGAGACATGATCAACCAATTTGTCTTTGTGTATCTGGATGACATTTTTATATTTTCTCGTTCTCTCCAGGTACACATCCAGCACGTCAGGCGAGTGCTGCAGCAGCTGTTAGAGAACCAACTCTATGCTAAGGCGGAGAAGTGCTCATTTCATAACCAACCATTTACGTTCTTGGGTCATCATTTCGGTGGAGGGGATCCGCATGGACCCTGCAATGGTGAGAGCTGTCTCAGATTGGCCAACACCTGATAGCCGAAAGACATTGCAATGTTTTATTGGTTTTGCCAATTTTTATTGGAGGTTTATCCATAATTTTGGTCAGGTGGCGGCCCCTCTGTCTGCATCGACCTCCACGAGAAAACCTTTTTGCTGCTCAGGCTGCTTTTAATGAACTAAAGAGACGTTTTCTTCAGAACCTATTCTAATTACTCCTGATCCTTCTCAACAGTTTCTTGTGGAGGTCGATGCATCAGAAATAGGTATCGGAGCAGTTCACTCCCAACAATCCCCTCATGATCACAATTTACTCCCTTGTGCATACTTTTCTTACCGGTAGTCACCCACAGAGCGGAACTATGACATCGGTAACCGTGAGTTGTTGGCTGTGCGCCGGCACTGGGGGAGTGGCGCCACTGGTTGGAGGGGTCAGTGGAGCCATTCCTGGTCTCAACTGATCACCGGAACCTGGAGTACATTAGAACAGCTAAACGGCTGAACTCCAGGCAGGCCCAGCTTTTTTTGGTCGCTTTAATTTCTACCTGTGTTACCGGCCGGATTCCAAAAATGGTAAGCCTGACGCGCTTTCACGTCAGTTCTCTGCCCCTGAGGATATGGTGTCACCTGATACTATACTCCCTCCAAGTTGTGTGGTGGGGTCCATCACCTGGGGCATCGAGGAGCACGTCAGGCGGGCCCAGTTGGGGATAGAGGTTCCAGGGGGGTGTCCAGTGGGCTAACTCTTTTTTCCAGGATCGGTCCGGCCGGAGTTTCTGGAGTGGTGCCACTCATCCAGGTTAGTGTGTCATCCAGGGGTGAGAAGAACACTGGCTGCTATTCGCCAGCATTTTTGGTGGCGGGGCATGGGAGGGGATGTCCATCGGTTTGTGGTTTCTTCCTCTGTTTGTGTGCAAAACAAATCTGGTAATGCTATGCCATTTGGTCTGCTCCAACCCCTTCCTATTCCTTCCCATCCTTGGTCCCACATTGGACTGGACTTTGAGTCAGGGTTACCGGAGTCCAGTGGCAATACTGTGGTTCTCACAGCCGTGGACTGTTTTTCTAAGGCGGTTAATTTCATTCCCCATCCCAAACTCACCTCTGCTAAAGAGATGGCTCAGGGGATCATGCACCATGTCTTTCGGATTCATGGTCTTCCGGAGGATGTGGTCTCCGACAGGGGTCCCCAGTTTGTCTCTCACTTTTGGAGGGAGTTCTGTCGGCAGATTGGTGCTACTTCTAGTCTGTCATCAGGATTCCATCCACAGACCAACAGTCAGACGGAGCGAGCAAACCAGGATCTTGGCCGGATTCTCCGGTGTCTTGCTTCTCACAGTCCTTCATCCTGGAGCCAGCAACTCACTTGGGCTGAATACACCCATAATACCTTGCCGGTGTCATCTACTGGATTGTCCCCTTTCTATTGCTGTCTTGTGTATCAACCCCCTCTGTTTCCTTCACAGGGTCACGAAGTTGTGGTTCCCTCGGTTCAGGCATTCATTGATCGGTGCTGGCGGACCTGGGGCGGGCCAGGGAGGTACTGCTGCGAACGAGGGAACGCACCAAGAGATTGGCAGATCGTCGTCAGGCTAAAGCACCTAAATACAATTGTGGGGAAAGGGTGTGGCTTTCCACAAGGGACCTGTCTCTTAAGGTGCCATCAAAGAAGTTGGCACCGCGGTTCATTGGGCCATACCCTGTTGTCAAGGTGATCAGTCCGGTGGTGGTACGGCTTCGGTTCCCGCACCTTTTACATCGTGTTCACCCTGTCTTCCATGTCTCCTGCATCAAACCCTTTATTCATTCCTCTGTTTCCCATCCCTCTACTTCTGTTTCTTCTACTTCCCCTCCTCCTCCCCTGATGGTTGTGGGAACTCCTGCCTCCACTGTCAGGAAGATTCTTGATAGCCAAAGGCGGGGAAGGGGATTCCAGTATCTGGTTTATTGGGAGGGGTACGCCTGGAGGTACTATCAGGACTCGGGTTTGATCATTGCTTTTCCTGCTCTCTCTTTTGTTTCCCTGTATTTTTCCATTGCACCATAGCTGTGCTGTATTCTTAATCAGCACTACTGCACACCACTCTCTCACCTATCTCTCATTTAAGTTTCCCACTCTTGATTTCGGAGGCAGCTGTGCTGCATTAAAATCACCTATTTCTCCTTTCATTTTATTTCTCACACTATTTAGCTTCCTTCCTTATCTGCCTTCTCTTCCAGAGTGTTTGGACTGTTTTTCTGTCATGCTCTAGCCTCTCAGATGTTAAATCTATTTTTGTCCTGTCAAGTTTTTATTTTGTTTTGTTTTTTTCCCAGTCTGGTCCAGCCCTGCAGCTCGGTGTTCCCATCTCCTTTTTGGGGATTGGCTTTTGTTATCGAGTCTGTGGTGGTTCTTGGACTATTCCCTGCCCTGCACCTTGCTGTGTCATTTTGTTGGCTCTAAACCTACCTGCCTCTTGATCACTCGCCTGGCTTGCCTTTTTGCATTACTGCCTCACTGGACTGTCTACCTGTTGCTGACTTCTGCCTGTCCTTGGATTGTGTCTACAACTTTTTCCCCTGACGTGGCAGCTCGGCTGCCCAATTATATATTGTTTCCTTTTATTTTGCCTTTTGTCCTAATAAATATTTTGAACTGATCTGCTCTTGGGTTCTGTTCTTCCATCTAGCCCTCACACATAGATCATCTACGTAATATCATTAATTCATCCTTTTCATTAGGATATGTACTGAAAAGTTAAGCTGGTTATTATTAATAGGGGTGTAACGATATATCAATAAACAATTTATCACAATATAAAAATGTGACAATATGTATCGTTGATGGAAACTATGATTTGCGATATAGAGTTGTTTTATTTAAGGCTCAACTTGTTGTAGTAGGCCTATTTATGAGGTATAACTCACACAAACACAAATTTACAAATGTACCACAAATGTAACCTCTGTCGTCATGTACTCACCATCATTGTTTTTTTGTTTATCTTCACTGAGGGAGAGGTACATGTGTCTCTGTCTCTTCTAACTTCCAAAGTTTCTTTTTTCATTACATTTATATAGCGTTCCCCCCCCCATTACATTTATTTAGCACTTTTAAATGTCTATATATTACATTTATGTAGCGCTTTAAAAAATGTCATAAAGACATCGTTAAAATAACTAACCAAATGTCTAACCCAAAACCAAGTCTTCTGAAGAGACATGAGTGATGGCTTATGATGAACAGGGCCCGTATTTATCAAACATCTTATAATTACTCACAAGAACACTGCTAAGAATTGACTTAAGAGTAAAAAAATTATTTTGTTGAAGTTGCGCTCAAAAGTGTAACTTCAAATCAAGCGTCACAATCATACTTTAAGTAAAGTGTAGGACTAAATCTTAAGTGTCAGTCTTAGAGTGGATTTGCGACATTTTGCTGTGCCACAAACAAGATTTTGGATGATGCCGTAGGCATGAACCAATCACTTAATAGATGTCCTTATTTAAGAATATTCCCAGATAAATTCACATCGAATGGTGAGTTTACATCCAATACACATTTGACAATAAAGAGTTTTCAAGAGAATACATTATAATATACACATTTGAAATTAAAGATACACATGTTTTCATCCATGTCTTAATTACAGTGTTTAAGCTGGTGTGCTGTTAACTGACCTGCCTATATATCGCCTCTAGATGTTTTTTATATGATCAGCCACCATGGATTCCAAAAGAAAACCGACCTGGTGGGAGGAAGAAGTGATCGCTACTGCGTGCTGAATTAGTCGAACAGCGTTTTTTATTATTATTATAAAACCCAACATTAACCAGCGCTGAAAAAGATGATGTCTGCTCTGTCCAAACGATACTGTTTGATGAACTATTTGTCGTCAAACATTTCGAATACATTCTCCCTCTATTGAAAGATTTGCGCACCTCTCTGTCTCCTCAGCGCCATCACTGCCCCTACTGGACACTCCTAACCACTGAGAGACCTCTCGAGCTGTCTTAAATAACTGGGAGAGGAAGAGGGATTCTTAGCTTTAAGAAATTTGATAACTTGCTTTTATACTTAAGTTTGAAAGTAGGAGTACATTTCATGAATTCTCAGCACTTAAGACTAAAATAGCACTTTGAGAAGCTTGATAAATACGGGCTCAGATCACATTTAGTTTTAGTAGTACGATTGTTCCAAGCATTTTATATTTATTTTTATATGTATTGTGCATTAATTTTTTAGGACCCCTAAAAAATGCAACTTGATCCTACAGAATTACTCAATTACAGGCCAATCTCATATATTTCCTTTCTGTCAAAAATACTAGAAAAGGCAGTGTCTTCATAATTACCGTATTTTCCGCACTACAAGGCGCACCTTCAATGAATGGCCTATTTTAAAACTGTTTTCATATATAGGGCGCACCGGATTATAAGGCATAGAATAGAAACTACTGCAGTCGAACGTTTGACTGGGTTTGCGTTATGCATCCACTAGATGGAGCTGTGCTAAAGGGAATGTCAACAAAACAGTCAGACAAACTGACTATTCGCACGGAATTAGTATTATCTGGGGACCTCTGGTGATTTGTAATAATTGCAGAGAATGTCTGTGATCTTAATCTTGTGCGAATCGGCCATGTCTGTAATTTGTAAAGTAAAAATTCCCCCGCAAATTACGTACCATATTTTGGCAAACACCGAGGTCCTGTGATAATATTAGTCCCATGCGAATCGGCATCTCTGTGATTTGGCCAGGATTAGGCGGATCGTATATCACTTTTGCAAGGGTTTTTTTGTCCTGTGAGCATCTTTATCTTTCACGAAGAATGGAGGCTGCATTCATTATGCGCAGCGTTATGAGTTCCCGCACGGATAATACTTTCACTTTTGAATGAGTACCAATTTGGGAGCAAATTTCTTGAATGGTGTGTTTAATATTAATATCAATACTATTCTTAATGAAAAACAACAATAGAACAGTACAATGACAAGCTCGCTTAAATCGGCGCTTTTACATTTAGCTTTGAAACTCAATCTTCCGCCGTATATTGTCAACTTCTCACTCGTGATGAATGAAATCTGACTCCTGCCGCTGGTCTGAGCTCAGTTCAGTTTTTAATTGTAGCGTGTTCTCTAACTGAACTAAATAATTTGCATTACTATAAAACTATCAAAACGATATCGATACATATGACTGTTTATGATTTCATACAGCTATAACGAAAAAACATTTACAAGTCCTGATATCATAACCGGGAGAAGTCAGTAAATTCAAGTTAAATCACAGGGTTTGCTTATCACGTGCGAATGTGCCACTGCCACGCAAAACTCAGATGTGGGGGAGAAATTTCTAAATCACAGAGGTCCCAGATAATACTAATCACGTGCAAATAGGGCTTAAGTCAAACTTTATTAAGTGTTCTGACAACTCCGTTCAATCCCATGGTAACGTTGATGTGCATATAAACAATATCTCCCAGCCTTGGTAATCTTTTGGCAGTTGCTGCGAGACGGTAGTTCTATTGCGCATGGAGAGATTACGTCAAACGAAAGCACCAAGAAGGACCGCCTTGAAATTCATCGATGTTCATGTCCCGTACTAGTGCTGCTGCCATCATTCAAATAGTGACTGTAGAGACGCGGTGCGGCTTTGTAGTTTACCAGTCGGATTGAAACATTTTATTATTAAATCGTTTTTATTGGTTTTTCTTACTGAATAGTAACCTAGAATACTGTCTAACACTTGATGACTGCTCTGTCAAGCCCTCGTTGTCAGTGAGGAACCTGGGTTTGCTCTTTGATACCAATCTTTCATTTGAAAGCATTGTCTACATTGTAAAATTTGACATTGCATTGACATAAGCATTGACATTGTCAACCATCTGTCTCCTTTTTAAAAATTCTACGTACAATTCCCAAAACTGCACACACAAAATACAAAATGCCTTACATCTCCTTCAAAATGTAACACTGCATTCAAAATGCCATAAACACATCAGAATGAAAGCATTTGCATCAAATGGCAAACACTTATTTCATAATAGTACATTTTTGGATGAAAACCCTGTTGTTCTAAATCTAAAGCTTGTTGGTCTTTTATAGGCTTATATCCACATTTCAGCAGGTTCTACAGTGAACAAGTTCACTGTGAACTAATGCAATGTAGAAACAGAACATATTTATTAGGCCAAACATTACTGTTGTATACAGTAGCATACAACAAAACCATAAATGTATGCAAACCAAAAGTATATTCTAGAATACAGTAAAGAACACAATTCAAAGCAATACGTGTTTGCACGCATGAGGACTTAGTGTTATGCACTGATTAATTAGTGTGGCATTTTGATTGGTTGTTTTTGAAAAAGGAAATTAAGAAACTTCTTAGAGTTGTGTGTGTTATAAAGAGAATTGTGTGTTTTGCATATTTGGTGTGTGGTTCTGGTGTTTGAGTGTCAGGTTTCAGAAATTGTATGACAAGTAAGTATTTTGTGTGCAAGCAATGCGAAAAAACTATAAACATTGTAAACATTTTAAAATCTTGCTTATTACTTACAAAGCACTGAATGGTTTAGCTCCCCAGTACTAATCAAAATCTGTGTGTGTGTGTGTGTGTGTGTGTGTGTGTGTGTGAGCCTGTTTATGTGGTTTATGAGGACACAAATTTGTATAACTACATGGGTATTACACTGGTATTACACTATAAATGTGGTTTATGAGGACATATCAAATGTCCTCATAATTCAAATGGCCTTAAAAACACACTAAATGATGTTTTTTTGAGAAAGTAAAAATGCAGAATGTTTCCTGTGATGGGTAGGTTTAGGGGCAGTGTGTGTGTGTGTGTGTGTGTGTGTGTGTGTGTGTGTGTGAGTGATGGGTAGGTTTAGGGGCAGTGTAAGGGGATAGAAAATACGGTTTATACAGTATAAAAACCATTACGCCTATGGAGAGTCCCTGTAAACCACATAGACCAACATGTGTGTGTGTGTGTGTGTGTGTGTGTGTGTGTGTGTGTGTGTGTGCGTGCGTGCGTGCGTGCGTGCGTGCGTGCGTGTGTGTTACCCTGTGTCTTCCGTTGGTTTCAGAGTAAACTGGAGCTGGTTAGTCACTGGTTGATCTTTCAGTCGGTATTTCACAGTTACTGCTCCTTCTGTCTTTCCTGAACCCTATGATGAGGGAGTGACAAAAAGTAATGTAAAGCATTTGATGATTTTACACAGTTCTTCAACGACTTTCTTACACAGGCCAGTGTCGCATCACATCTGGCTTAGGACAGGCTGTCGGGCAGCGCAGAACTTTCACAGAACCGCACAAATCATTGACAGGTCGTATTTTACTCTTGTTTGAAACAGTGTGGCTCAGGTCTCCTAATGCCTTTTAAATTAGACAATTCAATAGCTTTGACCTGTCCTTTCAGCTGAGCGTAGATGATCGCTCTCTGACCCAGGAACAGGGCATTGATGGGTGGGGACAGCATGTCCACCGTAACGCCCTCGGGAACGCTCCAGTCCACAGAGATATTATCCACGGCCGGCTGGAGAGCAAACCGGAGCGACTGCATCACCTGACAGAGGAGGACAAGAGAGAGTGATGAAGACAAACCCTGAACATCTAGAGCTGGTTCTGTCCACAGCAGATCTTACTTTGGGCTGCATGCGGTCAGTGCCTGTGATGAACTGAGCATGACCAGAACCTTCTCTGGCCATTCCTGTGATGAGAGCCATACTCGCACCCTCACCAATCCCGAAGGAGAAACACCTGAAACACATGAGGGTCTGACATGAACTAAACCTGACCCACAGTAATATCACTACTGTATATCTGACATGAACTAAACCTGACCCACATTAATATCACTACTGTATATCTGACATGAACTAAACCTGATCCACATTAATATCACTACTGTATATCTGACATGAACTAAACCTGATCCACATTAATATCACTACTGTATATCTGACATGAACTAAACCTGACCCACAGTAATATCACTACTGTATATCTGACATGAACTAAACCTGATCCACATTAATATCACTACTGTATATCTGACATGAACTAAACCTGACCCACAGTAATATCACTACTGTATATCTGACATGAACTAAACCTGACCCACAGTAATATCACTACTGTATATCTGACATGAACTAAACCTGACCCACAGTAATATCACTACTGTATATCTGACATGAACTAAACCTGACCCACAGTAATATCACTACTGTATATCTGACATGAACTAAACCTGACCCACAGTAATATCACTACTGTATATCTGACATGAACTAAACCTGACCCACAGTAATATCACTACTGTATATCTGACATGAACTAAACCTGACCCACAGTAATATCACTACTGTATATCTGACGTGAACTAAACCTGACCCACAGTAATATCACTACTGTATATCTGACGTGAACTAAACCTGACCCACAGTAATATCAGTAAAGGAGGAGGAGTGAGACGTGTGCGCTCACCTGTGAGAGTAAGCGTGACTTTTCACCAGGTCCAGCAGCTCTTTAGTGTTCGACACCTCTCCATCAGTGAAGATGAACAGCTGAGAGAGAGAGTCAGTGTCAGGCTGAGGAAAACACCTCACCGATGATCAGAAAGAGTGTGGAGAAGTCTGGCTGTACCTGTCGGGGGTGATCCGGGAAACAGGGCTGACTGTAGATGTGTTTCAGAGGCTGAAGGATCTCAGTGCCGCCCATGTCCGCCTTCATGTTCTTTACTCTCTTTAGAGCCTCTTCCATCGTGGCCTCGCTGTACACAACACTCTGACTGCAATGCCACACACACACACACACACACACACACACACACACACACACACACACACACACACACACACACACACACACACACACACACACACACACAGTCTCTCATAAAACCAACACTAACCACACAAGATCATTCCTGAAGAACAACTAACATCTGGTTACTGACGGGAAAAAGGACTCAAAGTGAGAGCCGAATCCATAGATGTTGAAGTAGCATCCCATGGGAAGACTCTTCAGCAGCAGCAGCAGTGTATCCTAAAAAAACACATGTACAGTGAGTACAGAAGGGACAAATGTGCAGTGAGTACATTAGAGACACATGTACAGTGAGTACAGAAGGGACACATGTACAGTGAGTACAGAAGGGACACATGTACAGTGAGTACATTAGAGACACATGTACAGTGAGTACAGTAGAGTCACATGTACAGTGAGTACAGTAGAGTCACATGTACAGTGAGTACAGAAGGGACAAATGTGCAGTGAGTACAGTAGAGACACATGTACAGTGAGTACAGTAGAGTCACATGTACAGTGAGTACAGTAGAGTCACATGTACAGTGAGTACAGTAGAGACACATGTACAGTGAGTACATTAGAGACACATGTACAGTGAGTACAGTAGAGACACATGTACAGTGAGTACAGTAAAGACACATGTACAGTGAGTACAGTAGAGACACGTGTACAGTGAGTACAGTAGAGACACGTGTACAGTGAGTACATTAGAGACACATGTACAGTGAGTACAGTAGAGACACATGTACAGTGAGTACAGTAAAGACACATGTGCAGTGAGTACAGTAGAGACACGTGTACAGTGAGTACAGTAGAGACACGTGTACAGTGAGTACAGTAGAGACACATGTACAGTGAGTACAGTAGAGACACATGTACAGTGAGTACAGTGGAGACACATGTGCAGTGAGTACAACAATCACATGTACAGTGAGTACAGTAGAGTCACATGTACAGTGAGTACAGTAGAGTCATATGTACAGTGAGTACAGTAGAGACACATGTACAGTGAGTACAGTAGAGACACATGTACAGTGAGTACAGTAGAGACACATGCACAGTGAGTACAGAAGGGACACATGTACAGCGAGTACATTAGAGACACATATACAGTAAGTACATTAGAGACACATGTACAGTGAGTACAGAAGGGACAAATGTGCAGTGAGTACATTAAAGACACATGTACAGTGAGTACAGTAGAGACAAATGTGGAGTGAGTACATTAGAGACACATGTACAGTGAGTACAGAAGGGACAAATGTGCAGTGAGTACATTAAAGACACATGTACAGTGAGTACAGTAGAGACACATGTACAGTGAGTACAGTAGACACATGTACAGTGAGTACAGTAGAGACACATGTACAGTGAGTACAGTCGAGACACATGTACAGTGAGTACAGTAGAGACACATGTACAGTGAGTACAGTAGAGACACATGTACAGTGAGTACAGAAGGGACAAATGTGCAGTGAGTACATTAAAGACACATGTACAGTGAGTACAGTAGAGACACATGTACAGTGAGTACAGTAGACACATGTACAGTGAGTACAGTAGAGACACATGTACAGTGAGTACAGTCGAGACACATGTACAGTGAGTACAGTAGAGACACATGTACAGTGAGTACAGTAGACACATGTACAGTGAGTACAGTAGAGTCACATGTACAGTGAGTACAGTAGAGTCACATGTACAGTGAGTACAGTAGACACATGTACAGTGAGTACATTAAAGACACATGTACAGTGAGTACAGTAGACACATGTACAGTGAGTACAGTAGGCACATGTACAGTGAGTACAGTAGACACATGTACAGTGAGTACAGTAGACACATGTACAGTGAGTACATTAAAGACACATGTACAGTGAGTACAGTAGACACATGTACAGTGAGTACAGTAGAGTCACATGTACAGTGAGTACAGTCGAGACACATGTACAGTGAGTACAGTAGAGACACATGTACATTGAGTACAGTAGAGACACATGTACAGTGAGTACAACAGTCACATGAACAGTGAGTACAGTAGAGACACATGTACAGTGAGTAGAGACACATGTGCAGTTAGTACAACAGTCACATGTACAGTGAGTACAGTAGAGACAAATGTACAGTGAGTACAGTAGAGACACATGTACAGTGAGAACAGTGGAGACACATGTGCAGTGAGTACAACAATCACATGTACAGTGAGTACAGTAGAGACACGTGTACAGTGAGTACAGTAGAGACACATGTGCAGTGAGTACAACAGTCACATGTACAGTGAGTACAGTAGAGACATGTACAGT